>NC_056581.1:5325633-5625633 GCF_018340385.1 Cyprinus carpio | reverse complement strand
GACTTAACAAAGCCTTTTTAATAAGCCTTGAATGTTCAGGGTTTATAAGCCTTTAGATAGATAGATAGATAGATAGATAGATAGATAGATAGATAGATAGATAGATAGATAGATAGATAGATAGATAGATAGATAGATAGATGTAGATAGATAGATAGATAGATAGATAGATAGATAGATCAAATCCTCATACACACCTGGGCGAATTTGTTTGCAACTGGTAGCATCGGTAAACGGTGCACAGGTATCTCAACGGAATATCTATTTCCAAGTCTGATATATAACAAGGGTTAGTGTTTGTGTCTTGAGAGGTGTCAAATATCCCTCTGCGGGCGAATGGGAAATAGTATTCTGCACCTTGTGCTCCCCATGGGAGCAAATACAGAACGAGGCCTCCCATTTAAAAAAGAATAAGCAATGATTTCCCTCAAGGAACCACCTCCTGTGCTCTTCCTTATGGAGAAATGCTATGCTAGAGACATATGGGAGGGGGAATATAAACAGAGGAGAGAGAACCATATGAGCCACTAGCTCACTAGAAGTGAATTCTGTCAGAAGGAGGGAAAGGGGAAATGGGAGAGGCGAGGTGAGGTGAGATGAGGACGGAAATTAAATTGCAAGAATACCCCTCCTCACACTCACATAAAACAGCAAAAAAAAAGAAAAAATATGTGGTACAAAAAAAAAATAGGGGGGGCGGAGGGACGGATAAAAAGAAGAGGTGTGATATAGAGATGATGGCGACTATGTCCCCTCACTGAGCCAGCTGCGGAGTTAATCTGTTTAGGGGCCTGGAGATCAGGGGAATTGCATAGAGGTGAGGTCTGGGTCAGGGAAAGGATTTCTACAGCAGTCCTGCAGGTCCCTGGGCATTGCTCTGGTCCGATCATCGACCACTCTTGCAAATTGATGCCACACTGCCCGGACTCCAATCCGATCCTAAGACCTGGCAAACAGAGGTCTGTGTGTGTGCACTGACCCTCTTTAGCGGAGTATAAAATCCAAAAAGGCTCAGTGGGTTCGGCTCCTCGACAGCACCAGATGTGAGCCTGAAACCCCGGCTGATACTCAACAGCCCACTAAACACAATCACGTGTTTAACTGACTCTTAGGAGGACATCTAATCAAATGGCAACATCTATGTTAATTCTGCCGGTAGAGTATCTGTCAAAATAAGCTAGCTGCATTAGTGAGTCAGTGTTCTGTGAAGTCCAAGTACACAGGCTGGTATTGATGCATTAAAGGGATAGTTCACCCAAAAATTTATATTCTGGCATCGTTTACTCACCCTTACTGTATGTCTTTCCAAATCCATATGACTTTCTTCGGCGAAACACAAAATATATATATTTTTTTTTTGACACAATAAGAGCCAATGTGGTTCACAAAAAAAAGTTTTTGATCCTTATTGACTTTTGATGTAGGGACAAAAAACACAGATAGATTTTTCATTCCACAGAAGAAAAAAGGAACGACACGTTTCACAAGTTTCAGGGGTCAGCAGTTGTTCAGTGGTGTAGCACTGTCACCTTTGCAGCAAGAAAGACCCCTGTTTAGGTCCCAGCTGACCCAGAATGCCTTTCTGTGTCAAGTTTGCGTGTTGCTATGGGATTTCTTTCAGGTGCTCTGGTTTTCCCCACCATCTAAATACAAAGCATATGGCCTGAGACACTAGAGCAGGCTCCAATATCCCAGAGGCCCCCAAAACATAGGACAAATGGTTTGGAGGATAGACTGATGGATATATGTTTAATATGCCAGACTACAGAAGTAAAATGGGTTACGAATAGCATTTCACATTGACTTTAGGAAAGCTCAGCCCTTCCTGTGCTGCAGGGTTACGTTTAAAATTTACAGTCTGAAATGTATTTATCATTGAACAGACAATTTTGGCTGCAGAGGATGTCTGCTTAACATAAGAACTGAGGATGAAGCAATCACTTAGGGGGCAATTGAGAAAACATCTAAGGCCAGTAGTGCTTAACGGACATATGACTCTATGCATGAAAAAAAATAGCCTTGCTGATTTGCAAAATCTCTCTCTTCTCTCTGCTTTGCTGTTTACCCCCCAGGTGCCACATCATTCCCAATCTGGTTGTCTTAGTCTAGAGTAAACCCCTATTAAAGGCATTCAGTCCCAGAGGGAATGCAGAGCTCCCTGTGCACTAACACAACAAACTCAAATACAGACACAGCCAGACAGCAGGCTACATTTCCCAAGTACCACCTCTGCTCGCCCAGCCGGGCTGCAGCAACACAGCATTCTATTCATTATGCTCAGTTGTTTTGACACACTGTCAACATACTGTTAGTCCCCCTGTGAAACTTTGACAGTAAATATTGCGTGGGTAGCACAGAGGTCCCGAAACCCATTCCCTATAATTAACATGTGCTTTGTCTTGGTTAGCAACTGTGGTTCACAAAGAGTAGATTGTATTAAAGAAACCGGTTTAAGGTAACACATATCACATATAAACTGCACATAACTGCAAGGAGTGATGAAAGAATTATTCAGTAGGTGTGGTATCATACTGATAAAATCTGCCGAAAAACAGAAGCAATAATAAATGATTACACAGGGGATTACACATTGGAGGTCTTTATTCTCATTGGGTTAAAGCAGGGTGCCATAATGGATAATAGGTTAGAACAATTCCCAGGGCCATGATCAGAGAGTGGGACTTGTTGGGGCCCCCCGAAATATGATTTTGAAAGGGGGCTGAGGTAATAAAGAACCACAGCGGTTCAACTGGGCTAAAGGGATAGTTCACCCAAAAATAAAAATTCTGTCATCATTTACTTACCCTTGTGTCACCCTTTCATTCTTCTGCTTAACATAAGAGAAGATATTTTGACCAAAGTTTTTGAAGAACCATTTTTATCCATGCATTGAAAGTCAAGGGACTCCAATGTTGTTTTAAACCTTTTTCAAAAACCTGGGACACATCTGCTTTCATTGTATGAAAAAGAGCAGCATGAACATTTGGTGAAACCTCTTCAGTTGCACTCCACGGAAGAAAGTCAGTCATACTGTACAAGCATATGTACACAAAGATTTGTAGATTTTATTTGATGTTTACATTTCCCAAGAAAACCCTGGAGCCGAGTTCTTTCAGACATAAGAAGGAGGAGCTACAAATTTCAGTCTTTTTCTCAAAGGAAAATGGCTTGTGTGATTGGAAAGAAAACTCATCTCGGCTCACCAACAGCCCTATGGTGGAAGGTTAGGTCTCAGGCAAAGCAATCCCAAAGACTGCTTTTGGCTCATCATCCTCGAAACACAATCCTCAAATAAGCAAGGTTCCACCGCCATTGCAGTTCATCTCAGCAATGACTAAAGTCATCATGATGGGGGCAAGGGGGGAAGAAAAAAAAACCATTTTATGAATCCAGTTACTCAAAGAATACTTTCTTTCAAGAGGTGAAGGGTTGCAAAAGTGGCTTGTGGCAGAATCAAAGTGGACGATATTCATTCCAAGAGCAATTGCAATTTTCAAGTCAATAGATCCGCACCAAAGACTGCTGTTTGCTAGGGTGACAATCATTGGCATGCTTGTCCTGTGACTGATAGCTATAAATATCGTCTTCAGCCTTTGGATTGTCAGTGCATTTATCATACATAATGTCCACACCTAATTAGCCTGGGCTGCTATGCAGCAAAATAAGTCATAGCAAATTTATACAACACAAACCATTGAAAATATACAGTTTGGTTTAAAAACGTTACATAAAATTGCAAAACAGGGAAAAGTACATAATTGAAAAGGTTCACAAGGTACCTGGACTTTCTTTGTGTCTTGAATGGCTGATAGCTCACAAAAGAGCTCTCTTACAGGAATAACAGCAAGTAGAGCACTTTCTTTTCCTTCTCTTAATTCTATATACTTTGACTCGCCTTTGAAGTCGGAGTGTTTCGATGTTACTTTGACGCATGATCAGGTGTGCTGCCTGTAACCTCTGTGATTGCCTGGCTACAGTCGTGATTGGCATGTTAAGGACAACATGCCTCCTGTTGTTAGCTACATAGATCAGGTCTGGTTAACTTTGACAGGTTGCCAATTTTCAATATAAGTCTTAGGACTTATTTAAATTAGCTGCCAGACAAACCAGTTTCAGACTGAGCAGTAATCCATTTTTTTTCTTGGTTGTTAAAGTCTAAGGGGTTTTGTTGCTGTTGCTGCTGCTGTATGTATTATATGTGCAAGTTTACAAATAACCAAACTAAAACGATATGAAACAAAGGCATTTATGAATGGCACTCAGAACCCCTTAAAGAAGCTTTTTTAGGTTCATGTCACTCTAAATTTGTTCTAAAAATTATTGTGATTGGTTTCAAATGTTTGTGATCTGCCAGCAGGCCACACATTTTAAAGACATCGCATGCACTCCTGATATAAAATCTAAAATCTGGCATCTTGAGTGTTGCCGAATTTGAAGACAGTATCGCTTATGTCCAGCTCAGTGAAAAAAAAAAAATCCCAAGATTGCGGAAATGTTGTGATTATAAATACCTTTTGGCGTGACTTGACCAAACATGCATATTGTTCATACAATACTGAAAAGTATTGATAATTTATGGATATTTTACCCCAAATATGTATGTGCTATTTATATTTATACTAATAAAAGTTTAATTTTGCGTCACATTTAGAAGCTCCTGGCAACATGCAACAAGGGATAATATTAACTTCATGAGCAGTTGTCATATATTCATATCATACTCATATCATATGTCATATTTCTTTATTTACAAGCAAACCATTTTCTTTGAAAAACTTACAGGTCCTCTGGCATGGACTCTGTTTTGGTCTTTAGCAAGAGCCCCTTGTGAAGCTCCTTTAGGAGACTCTTAATAGAGCAACAGCTGTGCTGTAGCAGTTTCTCATTTAGATCACTTAGGGCCTGTTTCCTCTCTTGGCCCTTGAGTACCGCACAGCATAGCTGTTCTCTCACTGTCTCCTGCCCCCTGACCTGATTGCCAAAACTTTTTGTAAATAGTAGGAAGCAGATAAATATTCTTCTTCATTTGTCACATTCCTGCAGTAACGAGGACACCATCTAATACAATCCCAGATAAGGGCTGGTCAGGCCTATCTAATGTGAGTAATTCAGTTCTACTGTAGCTACTCTACTGGTTCATATGTTTTGTTTTGTGAAATGGTACACATCTAAAGGGCCAAGCCCATTTGTAGGCCCCAGAAAACATACAAGGGGCCACAAGATGACTTAAAAGAAGCAAAAAAAAAAATAAATAAATAAATAAATAAATAAATATAAAAATACTACCTTAATTCAACTGGGAATGGGGCTCTTCAGACCATTTAAATCATTTTCACAGCAACATAAAGGTCTGTGCAAAAGGTCACTGTGTTTTTTTGTTTGTTTGTTTGTTTGTTTGGCTGCTGTGAGCCTCATTCCACACCTGCCCATTCCTACAGAGTGGTACACACGGTCCCTGTCCACAAGGAACCTGCTTATTTTTGGTCCCTTTATTGCAATCCTGCATTTTCTTTATTTCTTTTTTTCTCTGTCTTTCTTTTTATTTTTTATTATTTATTTATGGATTAACCAAATAAAAAGTGTACACTAAGCCTTTTCTTCTTTTCAATATAAAGTCAATATAAAGCTGTCACTAGGGCAGTAGGCTACTATATTTATCCCTAAAGTGTGCACATTAGTATCTTAAATGTATGTATTAGTACTTCAGTGGTACATCTTAGTATCTAAATGTTGCAATGTAGTACCTTTTGAAAGGGTTACCACTTCAGTGACAGCTTTTATACCTTTTTTCTGAGAGTGTAGGTACTTACAGTAATCTGTATGGAAACTAACTACATAATTTATAGTAATGTATAGATTAAATTACTAAATGAAATCTAAAAACTGCATTACATGATAAAACATGAAATGTTTAAAATATTTCAAATAAATGGCAGAATTGCAGACATAAGATAACATGGGTCTAGTTATGTTTTTGTAGGGGGCTTGGGCCCCCAAAAAGAATTATTTATTTTTTTATTATCATTATTATTTTTTTTTTTTTTATCTTGGCAATGATGTATTTTTAAAATGATGTGTGACCGGCTACATGTCTGGTCCCTTTTAAAAAACATCAGGGGAAAAAAAAAAATTAAAAACACCACTTACCGCACAGTGCACAAAGGATGTCATTACAGAAGCCTCTTTCAAGTATTGTTGAAAGCCATTTTAAGGGATTGCGCACTCAGTGAAAATGAATTGTGTCCTAGAGCCAGTGGATAAACTTGTCTGAGCAGGCTCCCTGTGCTATACTGTGCCTCCACTCTCACTTCTGCAGCTGTCTGTTCTTCCCATGAGAAAAGTCTTCTCACCTGCTAGAAGGTCAGAAAGTGAAGGAGGAATGAATGTTAACGTGAATGTTAGCAGTTTAAGTATGAACCAACCAAGTGAGCAACGACTATATTGTTTTGTTAAAAATAATTAATCAATCAACACTTTATTATGATTTTATTTTTAAAATATCATTTATGTTAAAATTGGTTTATTGAAAAACTAGAGCGTAGCTAGTACAATAAACACGCTTACTCATTAATTTGTTTGTTTGTTGTTTGTTTGTTTTTTGTTTTGAATAGAATTTGGTGTGTTGGGTGTGGGGGGGGGTACACAGGTTTTTTTCTATAACTTGGTTGGAGACTTCTACCTCAGTTCTTTTTAAACCTGAATATTACACAAAACTCGTTGTGGGGACCTCATAAGTTGAGATCCCAATGGGTACAGAAGCTTATAAATCATACAGAATTAGTTTTTTTTTTTTTTTTTTTGTTGATGCATTGTAAAAATTTCAGAAAGTTTCTGTGAGGGGTAGGTTTAGGTGTAGCGTTGGTGTTAGGGGCGATAGAAAATTACAGTTTTGTTCTAAGTATAAAAACCATTAAGCCTTTATGGGGAGTACCCTACAAGGATAAATATACACTAAATGCTGTTTTATATTAACCTAACTTAATTTAAATGTGACCTCTGTATTTATCTCTTGACTTGAAATCAAGGCTGACTAAGTGTATTGTAATTTACTGCATGGGAGTAGCGTGATTGGAACATATCTGACTTGAGAGACTCTAACCCCATATTTTGTTCATACCCCATATACTGTTTAAGAAGTCTTGCTTTTTAGCAAATTGTTGCTAATGAGTCACTGAAATGGAGATGATAATCTAATGTGTTTAAGAGAACATGACAGCACAGATGAACAGAACAACCATTTAATGCCAACATGAAGGGAAATAAGACAAAAAGCGCTTAGCAATGATTGATGATCAAAATGAAGTCTTTTTACAGAAAGAATAAAAATCCAAGTCACAAATCCATTTTCTTCTGCACAATCCTCTGCACTCAAGCCTTTTCAGCCTCAATATGAGTGCGGGGAGATTCACGGGGACCCCCTACTGAGGGGTTCACCTGGACCTTTAGTCAGAAACTCTCAAGCCGCGCGGTTCATTCACAGCCCTTTGAACAACAACAACCATCAGTTAGCACTCAATGACAAGGTAACTCATTCAGACACAAGGGAAAGTAGTGCTATAGAAAGAGCTTTCACTCTTTCCTCAAGTAAATGGAAAGAGAACTTCGTGTTGCTTCTTGACTTTTCCTTCGCTTCCGTTTTAACCTCGAGTCCATTGAGTGTCTCAGAATCCATTGTTAAACACCAGACTCACAGCAGGAAGCTGCCCAATGTGCACAAATCCAAATATCATAACCATCTGCCAAAGTCCGATTAGCACATTGTCTCACTTTCATCAGCAGCCAATATGTTCTTATGTAATTATTACACTTTATGTATATTATCAGTCCAATAATGTTATAATGAAAATTTGCAAGTAGAGGCTTTGCACACGGGGAAGCAGCTCAACCCACACCAACCCCTGAATGGTTCCTATTGAATTTCAGTTCCCAATAAAAAACACCCCTCTCCTTTTTCAAGCAATTAAATGGCTCATCGTTTAAAAACCAACAGAATGCAATTTCACTGATGTATCATTTAAAAATCAAGATGAAATTTCTGCTTCCCTTCCTTCTTTTGAGATTCGTTTTGAGATAATTCTCATTAACTGTCATTTAAACCTTTGAAAAACTCTGTTTGAAAGCAAAAAAAAACTGAAAGATGTACCTCAGAGGATGAAGCAAAACCAGGCTCTGTTGAGTCTGGAAGATGCCAGGCAGTATAGCTGAAAACATACAGTGGTCTTCACATCCGAGCGCTATTTGCTGAGGCGACTTACAGTCGCACTTATATACAAGGATCATTCCCTTCAGAGCAGTCTTGAGGTTGGTCTAAGTGCCCTGCTCGAGGAGTTCAGTGATTCATAGATCTACACTTGCAGCATCTGAATCTGCAGCTCTTCTTTTAGATCATTAACCACTACGGAATTTGCTAATTTTCATTTGACTTGTCACTTGTTGGCTTTCCTGTGCTGCTAATATTGCACAAAAGGAGACCAGTCGCGGTGATGTAAGATTTCCCTTCAAACAGAAGTGCTCAATCAGCTGCCAACGTATTACATACAAAGAGATGTGCGCAAAAAATGAGCTGTGATTTCCCAGAGTGCTCCGCTAACATGGGTAATGAAGGGCAAATTCCATACGACATTTATTTTTTCATGCTTTGAAAGCACTGTGGTTTTCAAACTCAAGGGAGCAAACAATGGAAGCATTTATCAGAGGGCCCTTCGACACAGGCCATACAGACATAATTGTTTTAAAGACATTTTTAAAAGAAACCAGGAAGTTGGGGAGGTGTGACTTATTGAAGGCTGATTTTTTTTTTTTGTTTGTTTGTTTGTTTTTTAAATAGCCAGTAGATGGATCACAACAGTGAATCATATTTTTGCTACTTGCAGTTTATTAGTAAGAAAGCCTGGTATTAGTGGGGGGGGACATCATCATTGAAGTCATTTGATAGGACAAAAATGTGGACACGCCCACAAGTGCACGCATGACTATATCAATATTTTTTTTTTACTCTGTTTCCAGGAAGAGAAAGACATTTTTTTTTAAATGCATAAATCTTAAAAGTTAATTTGGTCAACATTTCAGTTTGCACTAGCACTAAAACACAAAGATTAATTTAGCATGCTGTTGGTAAATGTATTATTTCAGAATAAAAAAATGGCAGAAATATATAGACATATACAAATTGGAGTTGGGTGTATCAAATGTGGCATTGAGTAGGAAATAACTGCTTGAAAAAAAGCACACGTCTCATCTTAAGGAAACAATCAGTCTAGAAGTGACTACAGCCCACAGCTGTGACCAAGGGAGGCATGGGATTTTGTTTTTTAGCATTTCATCAGGTTCAAATGTACCATGGATGGCTCCAGAAATTTTAATGCCAAACTTAAGTTAGGTTAAAAAAAAAATCTGCTTTAAAACAGCATCTTTTTTAGACACTTTCAGTGTGTCAAGTTCATTATGGTATGTGAACTCACTTGGGAAAATGCCAGGCATCTGTTTGTAAATGGCTTCTTATTTTAATCCAATATATTATGAAAATCTGATTCCAAAGCATAATACTGTTCAGCTGAGGATAATAATCAGGGAATTAAATACAACATAAGCTAACCGCCATGAGGTGTTAAATAAGAAAACGGTGCTAGCTGTAGCTTCCAAGACAGTTAGCAATAATGTCACATTCTTCAGGTTCTATCACATAGCGCTTATAATATCACATCTGTGAAAACATCTAAATTCAGCTCATGATGTTTCTGCGAAAATACACATCTGTGCTTGAACCCACAAGATTTGATTTCCACTTTTCACACAGGGAGCTGCCCAATCATCCAAACTCATCCATCAGATCTTTCTCTAAAAAATAGATTGTTGTAAACAGTTTTTTTCTTCTTTGTGAGGCACTGTTTGAATGCCCAGTTTTTTACAAGCCAGAAAAGAAGCGTAAAGCAAGCATATTTAAGTGTTGATTAAGATTCATGTAGTTTAAACGCAGTTGATATTGTGCTTCATGTACTGCACTGCAGGTTGAAATAGGAGCCTGCACACTTAGACATTTATATGGTGCTGGTGCTTTGCTGCCATCATGTGGTTACACGTTTTATTGTGTTGGTTGTGAAAACATTTTTTTTTCGGTTCAACAGTGCATTGAAGGTGTTGATGTGCCCTTTTGTTTAGATTTCTTTCTCAAAGTATCTGAGGACCCGAAAACCCCCCATAAGAACAAAAGAGACAGTAAAACTTAATGAAACTATCCCAAATCTGACCCAAAAAATCGAGAAATTTGCAAGTGAACTGACATCCCACGTAACAAACTAGTTGTCGCTATGATGCAAACAATAATGTGTTTTTTTTTTTTTTTTTTTATTTAGCATTAATTGTTTTATCAATGTTTTATCTTTTGAAAATTAAACAATTTACCATGGTTTCAGCTTTGACAAACACAACAACTTGAAACGGATTCAACTTTGATATTAGCTGGTTCAGTTGTATTTGATCAGGGCTAGGAGTCTAACACTTTGAAGGGAGATACCTGTAGTTTTTTTCCATTTGTGATCCAAAATTAATAAATGTTCTTTCTCATGTAGCCATAAATCTGGTTTTTGGGCACATGTGGCATGTATAACCGAAAAAAGCTTGTTCTACGACTTCTGATTCATTGATTAGTTTAGCAAAATTAATCATTTTTTGGGCATAGCCCACATTAAACTAAGTGGCCTGTATTTATTTCTGACGATCAATTTTGCAGAAATCAATCTTTGAAAAAATCAAAGACATTTTTGAGGGCACACAACACATTTTGTTGTGTGGCCTAAACTTTACAGATCTTTAATTTTTGAGACTTTTTAAATTCCCCAACACCACCACACTAGATGGCAACTGCTGAAAAATCTAGAAACTGTGTACTTTTTCTCATCTTGTTATTTTTCTAGTGCACTCAGACCCCTGGTGAGTGATATTATGGGTGTTGCTAATAAAAAAGAAAGAAAGAAAAGAAAAAAAAAAAGTTACACATAATCTGACCTACACCGCCTTCCTAG
The DNA here is from genome assembly GCF_018340385.1 of Cyprinus carpio. Classification (NCBI taxonomy): domain Eukaryota; kingdom Metazoa; phylum Chordata; class Actinopteri; order Cypriniformes; family Cyprinidae; genus Cyprinus; species Cyprinus carpio. Next base: position 5,614,612 of record NC_056581.1, on the reverse strand, counting down.
ACAACCTGTTCTACATAATCATCCACATTCCAGATTCAGGAGTGATAAACGAACAACTAGTTTTTCAGTTATATAAAATTAAGCTGTCATAAAAAGTCTTGTTATAGGAAATACTGACATACATCAAAAAAAGTTTATAAAAAAGTAGTTTCAGAAGATGAAAGTTTTTGCAGTGCAGGACATTATGACACAATACTAATGTGACACTAATATATCTGGTTATTTTCAGTGGCCCACATGAAACACAAGGGGAAAGCATTAACCTTCCCATGTTCTTTCTCCAGTCTAACTGGGAGACTGAAACCGATCAAAGTTGTGCACAAAGGTCCAAGCATCTGCACAGATCAATGCAGAGATTAGTAGCAGAATTGGAGAGCAGAGATGGTGACATTCTGCTTTGTTTTGCCTGTGCTGCCTTTCCAATAAATGAGAATTCCCAGATAACAGTTTGCCTGTTGAGGAGAATTCGTTAATCAGCGCGCATGCAGGGGTTTTACAGAATAATTGTTCAATAAGTGTGCATGCAGTGGTTTGGTTTACAGACTAAGGTGTGAGATAGTATTCAGTGAAGTCCACACAGCCATTTACACTTCGTTTGATGTGTGTGTGTGTGTGATGGTGGTGTGTGTGTGCCTCTCGTGTTTTTTTAACACCTGTGTGTGTGTGTGGTGTGTGTGTGTGTGTGTGTGTGTGTGTGTGTTCGTAGTGTGTGGGGGTGTGGTTTTGTGTGTGCTATATGCAGGAAAGCATACAGATGCCGACCTGATATGAAAATATTTTTTTGTGAAATGTAGGATTTACACTCACTTGCTCACCAGGCTCTATGATCCTCTGCAGTGAATGGGGTGCCGCTCAGAAAGTCCCAAACAGCTGATAAAAACGTCACAAACAAGACTCCAGTTCATCAGTAAAACATTCTAGGTGAAAAGTCAAGTGATTATAAAAAAAGAGTCCATAATCCATAATGATGTTTCTTCCAGTGAAAAGTGAAAAAGTCAACCCCGCTGTTTTTCCTCTCATATCAAATATCTACAGACATATTTGCTTATAAACTATTCAGACTGCTATTCACTTGTAAATGCTGCTTGATCTACAATGCAAAAGGGGGGGGGGGATAACTTTAGACGTTTTTGCTTCATTAGATATTAATTGATGTACTGGAGTGACTGTGGATTAATTTTGGATTATTGTGATGTTTTACTATCAGCTGTTTGGGCTTCTCATTCTGACGGCACCCATTCACTGCAGAGGATCCCATTTATGAGCAAGATCATGCAATGCTAAACTTCTTCAAATCTTTATAAGAGAAGTACATTTTTAGCAAATTTAAATTTTTGGGTTTACTATTCATTTAAACCACACTTAACAATGTATCAAGGTCATGGAGCACAAAATATTAAACCAAGTAGCATCCAGATCTTATGGCAACATAAATGTCAGGTTTGGAATTTGAAAGTAATCGTGCATTCCAAAAGGGTTACAAATTTTTTCATTTTTCCTGTGTGGTAAATTGAAATTCATAAGGTTCCAGTGACTGAAACTTGTTGGATTGAGACTTTGGAGCTCTTGGTTGCACAACCGTATACAAGATCCACATTAAACTAACTGCTTCACCTGTATTGTGATACTATGAAACAAGAATGTACACACCCCTACTAAACGTTGGCTGTTTGTTTTGTTGTGAAGGCTTGACCTCAAGACAAGTTAACCAGGCCCATATCAAAGTGTGTGTGCATGTGAAAAACTTTAAAATATTTTAATTTAAAATCAATGGTATGCAGTTGTGCAAAACGTTTCTTGAAACTACAGTTGTTCAGTTCTTTATTTTTACAGGACCAGTTTTCACATAAGAACCAACCCCTTTGGAACTTTTAATACTAAAAATAAACCAATTACAGCCACAAAAGGACTTTTACAGCATTAATGCAAAGAAAAATAATTATTAACCTTGTTTGGGGGGAAATTTGTAAGAATGAAGCATGAATTATTTGTAGAATTTAGTTTTATATGTGACAGTGCATCTTGTTTTGTCCTCAGTACAGTTAATGCACTGTTCAAAAGGTTTTAAATAAAATTCAGACAAGGATGCCATTGATCAGCAAGGGACAGAAAAAGTTGAAACTTTAATATTCATCGATGAATTCATTATGTGACCTATGCTATGCTGCCAGTAGTACAGTAAGAAAATAGTAGTAGTACAGAGTAGTAGTAAAAGTAAAAAAGGTAACTATATCGAAGATAGAGTAGTGAAAGTCTTTATATGTTAATCCACACACATGGGTAGTAAGATAACCAACCGAGGAAAGTGAAAGTCTTATTAAGCCAAACCACAGGACAACAAAGGAAGACGAAGACACACGTACTGACTGTGTAGACCCAACAAAAGTGAACTGAAAGGACTAGGGTTATATAGGCAAGGATAATAGGGAAACACAGGTGTATGGAAATGATCAAATTAACGGGAAAAGGAACACACCTGAATCAAATTAACAAACCACGGGTGACAGAAACTGGGTCATAGGGCAAAACATAGAGCAGAGACAGGTCCATAATACTGAACACATTGATATAAATGGCTGACATTTTATAATTGCTGTTAGCACCAAGGGCATCAGAAATTCATGAAGGTTGGCATGTTTACTTGTTGGATGAGTACACTTCGAAGGCAGAATTATGTAGGCTACAGCAAAAAATACTTTTTCATTTTAACTGATGGACAGCAATACAATAGTCCATGTCATGCAGCTTGACAAAATGTTTTTAGTATTAAAAGTTGGATAAATTTAAAATGAAAAATTAACATTTAATTATATTTTAAGTGTTTTGGAGATCAAATATTCTTTACAAAATGGTGTATTTAAAAGTTTATTCACCCATATCAAACTATAATGATTTTTATTTTTATTTTATTTATTTTTTTTGCATCTTGTTTATAAATCATTATTCTGAACCATTTACACTTATTTAAATTTATGAGCATTCTTGTGTCATTCACATTGATATTAACAGTTTGATCCCTGAGAAATTGCTGAAACCCTCAAAAAATCTGCATACATTGTCAGTTTTTCTGATACCTTCTGGGAGTATTGTCTATGTGAACCACAGGGCATTAATTGTTAAATTTAAATATAAAGTAAAGGAAGACAAAAAAATATTTACTAAGGGTATGAAGCACAGGTTTCTTTTTTCTTTTCTTTTTTTCTTTTGCTGTTTTGTTTGTTTGTTTGTTTTTTACCCTCTTTAAAAATTGGCAAAATTTACCTCTTTTAAAAGTTGGTAGCAAAACTTCTTTTTCGATTTAATCTTAAACCTCTTGAATGATCCTCACAAAATTTTGCATGTATCATCTATACACTAATGAAAACGTTAGGTAAAGAATTTTAATTAGTCAAACAGTTATGCACACTGAAGTTACAGTTCAAAAATTACAAAATAAATAAATGTAATTAAAAAAAAAATCTAAATCAGCTACATACAAAAACTTAATCTTTAATTTTCACTCAAAAACTAAAAAATGTTTTAAATGATTTTGTTCTTTGTTTAGATTATACATTTTAATAAGAAATCAAACCCCTCAGGCCCAGTTAAAGAAATTATGTATTATTCTCTATATATGTATATAGTATGAAAGAATTTCTTTAGCTACATTTAAAACAATGACTGCTCTTGACTTTTTCAGATACAAGATAGGCATGTAGTTTAACAATCTGACACATTTCTTCAGCTGAATTGGGTGTGCTTGATAGTGCATTAGAGAGACTGTATTAATATGTGTAGTGTTAGGGGTCCCAGGACAGCAACCAAGCATGGGCCAAGCATGTTTTTGTTGGCCCAGATCCAGCCCTCATTTGGTCCACATCTATTCCACACAGCCTGTTGCACACCACAATTCAGCTGAAGAAATTGTGTCAGATTTTCCTTTTCGATTTCACTGATAAAATGTCACAAGATGATTTCCACCCGAGTTCATGTATGCCGTAATAATATTTACAGTATGAAGATAGACACCTACATTAATCATGTTTTTGTGGAACTTTTCACAAACTCTTCTGTTCTTATGTTGCTGTCTGGGGTGGTGGTACAAAATGAAACATGGTTGGAAATCACTTGTTGTTGTAGAACCACTCTTTACACTGATCTGCAAACTGTTTTCACTGAAGGGTTCTTGAATCAACACATTCTCCATGCCACTGTCACTGGGGGCTGGGGCCACGAATACAGTTATAAAACTGAAAAGTGCTATAAAAATTTAAACTGAATTACAAATGTTTTTGTTGTTGTTGTTTAGATTTCTACACTTCCGTTCAAAAGTCTGGAGTAAGTCAGATTTTTCTTATGTTCACCAACCAAGGCTGCATTTATTTGATTAAAAAACAGGAATATTGTGAAATATTATTACGATTTAAATGTGATTACATTTTAAAATTGTTAGTTTTTTTTTCTTTGATGTCAAAGCTGAATTTTCAGCATTATTAACTCCAGTCTTCAGTGTCACATGATTCTTCAGAAATCATTCTATTAATGCTGATTTCATGCTCAAGAAAACATTTATTATAAGGGGTCAAAGCAGCGAAGGCAGAGCCCTACTGTATTTTGTACTGATTTTCTTATTATTATTATTCCTGCCCTAAAAGTGTCTGGCCAGCCAAAACCGTAAGTCCTAGAAACACCAAATTTGGCAAGATGGTCCCAAATCTCCCCCACTACTCATCTGCACACACATAGCCAGTTTGGACCATAGGGTGTTGCTATTATAAGCACTTTTACATTTTTGCTCTTACCACCACCATTTTTACTGCACCATTCTTACATTTTCAAACTCCCCCTAGACCATTTTGTCCAATTCTAGAAATCTAGAGACTCTGATGACAAAAGGTTATGAAAATAATTTGGATTCATCAAATGGTTTAGAAGATATAGTTTAATAAGTGCATGGAGCTCTCTCTCTGTTTGTTTGTTTGTTATTTGTGACTTTTTTGTCCTACACCTGAATCCACTTTTTGGTCTTTTGGATGTGCACACCATGCTTTTTGGAAACTTACATTTGCTAAAGCATTGCCAAGAATAGACAACAGAAAGAGCATTCTTGTATATATTATATTCTTATATTTCTTAATCGACATATGAGACTACAAGTGCGAAGAAAAAGAATAATGTATATAGCATACAGTATGTTAACAATACTGTTAATGTAAAATATTGTTATTATACAGTGCATTCAAAGAATACATATTATCATGGAGTTATTCTCAATTTTTGTTCCAATTGACTTGTTCCAAATGTTCACGATTTTCATAAAAACAAAGAAAATTCTCCTGTGATTCATGTTCACTGTTGGTCTTTTTAAGTAGTCGACTTAAACTAGAGTGTCATGGCTAATTGTTTTGTTCTGTTTTGTGTTGTTTCTTATTCCCTCTTGTTACTCACTCATTGAAAAACGATCAGTCAAAACTAAGGATGAATTCATGTGATCGTAAAATTTGCAGTACTTTCGTTGAGATCAATAATGGGCTGATCATTCATAAAGGACACGCTGTTCCTCGACACTTGTGACGTCTGGAATAAGCCACGCCCCTTCGAGAGCGCTTTAAATCCCTGAGAAACAGCGCTTCACTAAACAGCAACAGCACGCACTTGAGTGAAGGTCCGTCGACGGCAAACAGTGCTGGTTACTTCTCATAACTACTTTTGGCGTGCGTTATTTTCTTTGACATTGACTGCACTTCTGCATTTAAAGTTCAAGGAAAATCTATTTCAGCGCATCTTTTTTTACTGACAGAGGTGAGTGAAGTACTTTGAATTATTCTGCATGTTTTAACATGCTTTTTGTAAGGTTTACGCTTTTTGTACAGCATTTTGGTTAACTAAAGTTGTTTTAAATGTGCTTAATAAATAAATTGAATGTTAAATATTAAACATTAACAATATTACTGCTAAGCATCTGTCATTTGCAAAGAGTTTGCTGACCTAACGCTGTTAAAGTGAATAGTTTTCAGTAAATCTATTCAAGTCACATCTCTTAAGATGTTTTTGGGCATTTACTTAAACCTTTTTTTCTTTCATTTGCAGATATTTCTCCATCAACAATCATCTTCAGCTGACGTTCATCTCTATAATCAAAAATGCGCAGCACAAAGTGAGTTCACTAGCTTTCTGCACAAAATAATGCATGTGATATTACAGAAAGTTAACTTATTGGTTTTAATAAAGTTACAATACAAGTTAAAATGGTATTTGGGGATATTTGATTAGAAAACATTGTCACGTGGCTCCAGATTGTTTGAGACCACTAGTAAAAATGCTTTATTTAGCATTTTTATCATTGAAATTTAAAGTTACTTTTTTTTATTATTATAAATGTTATATTATTGCTTTGAGTGAAAAATTCAGAAATTAAATTTACTGGCATCCACTTGAAAATGTTTATTTTAAACAAAAAATTAGATTTTTGAGTATATTTTTGGTGTGATCTGTATTTTGGACCCCATTGCATGCCTCTATATTTTCCAAATTGTCTAATAGCTTTTCCTTTGTGTTTTCACAGTGCATTTGGATTCAGCCCAGTTACTCTTTACCTGATCGGGTGATGCCGGTGGATCTGGCCATGCATGCGCAGATTAGCCCACCGGTGTATCTGCTCCTTGGCATGTCTGCTCTCAGGTTGCTCTTCCCCAACATATCTTCACCAGAGCTTCAACGAGCCAGGCTTTCACCCCCTTCACCTACATTTTCACGATCTTCATCCAGCTCTGCCAGCTCCCTGTCCTCATACTCTCCTAGCACCAGAATTGCGACGCAAGGAAAAAAGCGAGTTGTGTTTGCTGATGCTAAAGGTCTCGCTCTCACATCCGTGCGCATCTTCACTGCTGACCCTTCGGAGTTAGAAACAGAAGATGCCCCGCAGCCCAAGGAGGCATGTAAAGCCTAGAACACACATGCAGAGCATGAGACAGCGACTTCAGCTTGGTTTCCACAGCCTGTTGCAGACCATGCAAGATTGAAGGAAACCTTGGTGCAGTTGGAGAGCTGTAGCCTGAGCAAAAGGGTTTTTGAGCGGGGACCGTACGGGTCGCAACATTAAATTCGACAAAACTGTCTTCATCCGCATAACTTTTTGACTCATGGCGAAGCTATAAAAGACATTCCATGCACTTAACGTGAGGGAAAACAAATGCAGCTTTAGAAACTGACATGTTTTCTTTTAATGTGTCGCTACCGTGTCCAATCTGGACCCGAAGGAGCTCCTGGAGTTTGTAGTGGTGTTCCGACCCGGCAGTAGCAACTTTTCCTCTCGTAGACAACAACACAGGTATAAATTTAAAAATTATTTATTATAATTTTCTTATAATAAAATAGGTAAAATAAACTACCAAACATTCTTGTAGAAAACGTTGGCTACCCCTGAAACCTCAGCTGGTGATGACGAGCAGGAGGGAACCTTCATTGTACCAAGCCCGCTCAGCATCTTTCTGTTTGGCCTGGGGTCAAAGGTCATGAAATGCATAGGAAGAGAGACACCTGGCATGCAAAGGCCCACCACTACACGGACCATTTGATAAACAGGTCCTGGGGAAGAATGGCAAATGTTACTCCATTGTGTTAAGATGGGACACTGGTGCATTATACTTGAATGGACACAGAGCTTGCTGGTTTGCACATGGCTGCTAAAAGCAAGTAAAATGTGAATGTTTTTACTATGATTTGTACATCTAAATATGTTTGAATTGGATTTTAATTTGCACAGTATGCATTACTTTATAACAGTGAAAATACGATATTATGGGAAAAATGGCTCACTTTCCCTATCATCTGCCTTTTTTGTCGTCTGAAAAGGTAAACACTGACATGTTAAAGTTGGTGTAAAATGAATCCCTCTGTATTTATGTATATATGAGGTATTTATTTTGAGCTATTTTATATTATAAAAAAAAAAAAAAAAAAACTGCTTTCCGTGAACTTTTTGCATTGATTTATGAATTGTACACTGCAGGAACTGTGTCATTCGTGTCAAGTGCTATTGAGCAACATTGTAGTATTAAAAAGCTTGGGTATAAAGTAGTAATGCCTGAGGGCTTTTTCATGCCTGAACTGGTCTCGTCATACTAACTTAATGTATCATATCAAGACACTCCTCAGGTCTTTTATCTAACTGAAGCCCACCTTAGCAACCAGCAAAAACAATAAGTGTGGAAGAATGTCAAGATGTTCTCATGGAAAAGAAACATTGTTCATGCCTACAGTTCTAAACCTTTTGAGAATGTCAGCACACACACAAGTCCACCACAACCATTGACTTTCTTTTCCCCAAACAATGACTGCTGAACGATCTAAGCTTCTGTAATAATAAATTAAATTATTATATAAAGTATATGTGGAAAAATAATTACAATTTTACAATAACAGTTTTCTACTAAATGTATTTTACAGTATGTTAGAAGCCATAACGATGTGGTAAGACTACTTGTAACACTGATTCCAGAGAGTGACTTGGGGTCTTTTGACAAATTTAATGTGTAGTTTAATTAGCCATAAACTATTATTTGCGGGACTAATTGGTTGTTTTCTGGAACAACATTTTTAATGCATTCATTGCCTTAGGGATGAGGTGAGAGTTTTAATAGTGGGTTTAAAGTTGAAAGAATGTTTTATGAGGGTCAGAAAAGACACGAAATAGTTATGTTATACATAGTAAACAAATGGCAGCTTGTCATTACGAAAATTAATTAATCTAAAAAGTCAGTATAATTAAAAACATATGGTGAAAAGGATGTGTAGTGCATGTATATTTTGCATTGTCTAATATCCACAATACATACTGGTCAGAAATTGTTGGTATACCTTGGTAAATATGATCACAAACGAAGGCTGTGACAATAATCTGGCATCTGCATGGTCCCCCTTTTGATCCTTTTGATCGGTTATTGTAAAAAATAAACAATAATCACAAATTTATCTAACCTTTTTGATTGGAGAATGAGAACTTAAAATGGCGGGGGGAATATTCATATGTCCACCAGCTCAATAATGTGAATATGAGTGGGAATATATTTCAGATACACTTTTACTCTCCCAGAATTTCTAGATGCTCTACCAGTAAATCTCCTATAATGACCCTCATCAGAAGCTGGAGAAAACCTCCTCTTACTGTTTTGGCAATGGAGGTTTTTAAAAAACGTATTGAATACAAAGGCGTACCGTTAATTCGGTGTCCAATGTTGTATTAGAGAAAAACATTTATTTCATAAATTATAGTTCCCCCCATTTTTAATTCTCAGTCTCCAATGAAAAGGTTAGAGTTGTTGTGATTTCTTTTTAAAAATTTAAAGAAAAAAAAATAATTGTTTCCCCCACAGGATTAACAATCTGAAAAACTGCCTTTTTAACTCACAATAACTAACACATAATAAAGTGGTGAAATGGTAAGGGGCCGGTTACCCTGGAACTTGTTAATATTCAAGATATGTATACAAGCATTAACCCACCAAAAACAAAAATGGGCTATAACTAACATACACACCCCAACAATGTCGATAAAAATTAACTACACACTAAAACAATTAAAAATAACTTTAAAGCACCATCCTAAGATTGAAAACTCATAACTCACAATTTAATTACAAAAATCATTATATCTAATTAATTATTAAAAATCAATTTAATTATAGTATGTGTCATGCAAGGATCACATTAACAAATTTTTCCACAGTGGACCCAGACTTTCTTACTTCCTTTACTTTACATATTATGTATTGTTGTGATGAATCAATACTATGGGGTCCATTCTAACATTATTATTCACTTTAAAAATGAGGACAATGTATCTGTTGCACTGTATATAAATTTCCTACAAATTTTGAATTGTTTTTAATTACAATTCTAATTTTTAACCCAAATCCATAACTATAAGTTTTAATAATAATTCATTTTTAATTTTAACCTAGTCTATATATCATATATTCATCTTTTATTTACTTTCACTAGTTTGAAACCCCCTTCTTAAACGTGTTCTCAGTTTGCACTTTTGACAGTGTCCTTGAGTGTTAATACGTATCTAAAAATTATGATATTACAAAAAGGTCACCTCGTGTAGAGGTCTACCCCCACAGTGACAGTTTTTTTTTTTTTTTTTTTTGCCATCTTAAGCAATGTGTTTTTCCCGTTAAAAAAATGACTTTTATTAAACTGTCAGTCCATCTGCACATCTCCTTGCATCTGTTTGCATATGGAGTCACTTCTGTAGTGGGAGGCTGAATGAGCCTGCATATGGTCCCCTTTAAGCAAATGGAAATGTCCGCCGAGAAATCCTTGGCCATGAGTCCTTCCCTCATTCCACATTCCTTCTTCTGCACTACATGTAGTGCTGTTGTTGAGGCAATACTGAGAAAACTAAATACACAGGCACTGGAATTAGAAGTTTCACTGCACTGGACTGACACGAGTATGAGGAGGTCGACACCACCTCTCTGTTTCTCCACACCTCAGCTCCAGGGAAACCTTGATTGCGTAGCCAGTTTTGAGTTTTTTTTGAGATTTGTCCAGCCCAGAGGAGTGAGACGAACACACTGGAAACTGCTACCGTGTGAGAGTCTGATCAACACAAACCCAACCTGTCCCTTTAAGCTCAGAGTGTCTCTTATGAAAACCGGTTCCCACTTTTGATGATGTAAGAAGCTAACCTGTTCTATCTGTGAACCAACCTCATTTCACCCTGAACACCATTAGCAGTCTTTTATACTGACCAGCATAGATTAATGGGAGAAGATGGGAATAGGACTCATGATCTCTTGAATGGAACAGTGTATGTTAAATGTTTAATGTAATGAAATCCCTTCAGAAATTAAAAATTTAATATAAATAATATCATTATAAATTATAACTGCATAAATTCACACTTCACTACACCAAAATTCTCTATATACATAAAAAATCTCACTTCAGTAATTCATAATAATCAATTATTTTATTTATTTTCTTTATAAACTTCATCATTTTCAAGTGTACCAGCCCCTCACATTACCATAACTAGGAATTAAGTAAATGACCTCCAGGAATTTGCCACTTTGTAAAAACTTTGTTAAAACAAATGCAAATATGAGCAAAGGGACTTTTTTAATAATGCTTTTATCCGTCACAGGTGCAATTGTTTATATATCCAAAATTTACATGGCTAAGAACTCCTAACTCCCGCAGGCCCAATAAGAAGCTTAAACTATAGAGAACTATTATTAAAAATTTCATTAACAAGAACTAAATGCATCTTATCTGATTCCAATCTAGTTAAACAGCTAGAAAAGAAACTAAAAAACTAATAAAATACATAAGTAATTCAGCACTATTTTACAAATGAGGAGCACTAGTAAGCTCACTATCAGTTTTAATTCATTAGGTTGATGTGACTCCATTCTTAGAGAAATTAATAGTTTTCACAGTGCACAGACAGGTTCAGATCAAATTATATGTTATAATATTAATTTGCATGATGTTATACTATTATTCGTAATCTTATTATTATTTATATTCTATTAGTATTTTTTTATACATTCATCATTTTCAAATGATGTACAGCTCCACAGTTACAATAAATTAGGACATTAAGTAAAATGACATCCAAGAGAATTGCCACTTTGTAAAATTTGTAAAAACACCAATTGCAATTGAGCACAAGGAACCTCTTTTTTAATAATGGCTTTTATACGTTCACAGGGCAATTTTTTTATTATCAACAAATTGACAGGGCTAAGAACTCCGAACTCCCGCTAGGCCCAATAACCGAGGCTTAACCTATAGAGAAACATTGTATTAAATTTAATATAAACAAGAAATAAATGCATCTTATCTGATTCCAAATCTAATTTAAAGCTAGAAAGAAACTAAAAAAATAAATAAAAATAAATAAGTAATTCAGCACTTTTTAAAAATGAGTAGCACATAGTAATCTCACTATCAGTTGTAATTCATTAATTGTGATGTGACTCAGTCATTAGAGAAATTATAGTTCTACTTCAGCTTACACGGACTTTCATGACTGGTTGAACAGACAGGACACCTCATGTGAGGTGTGAACACCAAACGGACTAGAAGTGTATTGCATAAAAGATACCGGCGAGCATATAGAGTGCCCAGGTTTCCCATATCTTGTATGGGGTTGGTAATCGAAGTTCCAGTGAGGATAAGGCAGGAAGCCCTGCTATCTTCTTCACCTCCACAACTCCAGCCGTTGATTAATGACGCAGTAATGTGAGTGTTCAGCCGTGGCATCGAGATGAACACAACGGAATGTCCCTTGTAAAAGACAGTTTGTCATTCATACCTCTCCTTGTCATCTGAATTGATGATGTACTTTAGGTGTCGCCGTAATAGTTACGTTTGTAATGATGTCAGTAAACAGCTCTGTTCTCTCCTCCCAAACCAACTGATATACAACTCCGCTATCAATTCTACCCCAAACTCAAGTCTTCAGTTATCGGACATACACAAATTTGTTGTTTTTTTACCTTATCCGCAAAGGATGCATTCGATTTAAATAAATGCTGTTCTATTCTATTCATACAAAGAATCCTGAAAAAAATGTGTCACGGTTTCACAACTGTTTCAACATTGTATATCGAAAATGTTTCTTGAGCGCAGGGGGATCGCATATTAGAAGATTCTGAAGGATCATTGGACCCTGAAGAGGAGTAATGATTGATGGAAAATTAAGGCTTTGCATCACCGTAAGACAGTAGATGGACAACCAAAATGGGTAATACCGCTGCGCCGCTGTTAACTGCAAGTCAGTCACATGTTAAAGTTATTCGCGAAACTACCGCCAGGTGGCGCAAAGGCATGGGTTGCAAACTGACTGTAATTGTAAAATTTTGGTTTGTAAACAGATGAAACAACGAAGTAAAACAAAAATAACATTATAATATAACATTGTATACTTAAAATTTGACAGTGAGTCATTTCAAAAACGCTGGGTAGTCTTAGGGCTACAGTTCTTCGCATCAAAAAAATTAAAGAAAGACCTTTACGCAAAGGCTCTTACTGCATGCTATTGTTATTAAATAGTCATTTACACACCACCACACAGAGTAAATTTCATTTCTGTTTTTCTTGGCAAAAAAAAAAAAAAAAAAAAAAAAAAAAAACCATCAGGCGACGGACATGAGAACGGTCCAGCATTTAGAAATAATTCTTATCTAACTATGTTATTATTCTTAACCGTTATTCAATTATGCCTTTAGTATGTGACCAAAAATTGAGTGTTTTTGTTCAGCTGTTTGAGTACGCGCTGGTGCCTACGTGCACCATATATATTGGAAACAGCAGTTGTTTCACAGTGCACCTTATTCCGGGATATCACCTAGCTAAGTTTCTTCCTTTCCTCAGAGCAGTAGCGAAACATCTCGGCATCTTTTCCATCTCAATACGAAAACACACGTAAACTAACAAAGACCTGTTCACCTAAGAATACAGTTTAGTATATGTCCAAAATGGGCAACACTCCCCGAATTAGGCATAATGTCTTTGTTTGGAATTTGTCCCTGACCGAATGATAGCACCAGGGTAAGCCAGCCTTTCCTATGTTTTGCTTTAAATTATTTATTATTATTCATTATTACGTATTATATTATTATATGTTATAGCTGAAAACGCCAGCGACAAATCATTAATTTATACTGCAATTATATACTTTATCCATTAGAATTATATCTTTTTAATTCTTGTTCGTTCTCATAGTTTAATTTTAATAAGGAATTTGGTGTAAAGTGAGGGGAACTAAAAAAAAATCTTAAATCAAGATCTACTTGTATTTTGTAACTAAAGGTGCTTGACTTGAAAAATACAAAAATAAATGAACTAACTTAAAAATACAAGTAGATTTGAAGTATATTCTCTGAAATTGAATGTTAATCTTGGTTCTCAAGTAATTTGATATAGTTTTAATAGGCTGATTAATCGGTTTAAAATTTGTTACTAGAGGGGCTAACACAAGTCAGAGTATTATGTGTTGTTGCAGTGGGGTGATTGGAAGGCCCTCTTGGTTAGTTAATACAACGTTTTTCTATTATGTGTCTTATACCAGTTATTTATCGAAATGCCGGCTCAAACAATACTCCTCTAAGCAATAATTAAAACTCACTACTCCCCCCCCAACCGCAACAACATTCGTTCAGTGCAATTCCACTGTCGTGCACTGTTGTAGCGAACCCTGCTAGGAGCGAAACCATCTGTGATGACTGCGGCTCAGAGATCTTCTGTGGGAGTACAGTGAGCATATCAGATAGGACTTTTACATCATTAGAGAGTTAATCAGGATGGGGTTATTTGTGGAGCACAAACTCTGATCTGCATTCAGTCCATCCCTTACAGTAAAGTACTGGTACAGTGAGCATATCAGATAGGACTTTTACACTGTAATATTCTACTCAATGATTAATATGTACCTTCAGGATATATACATATATATATATATATCATTATTTATGTGGTTGTGTGGGTGTGTGTGTGTGTGAGTGGTGTCATACATAATATATATATATCCTGTGTGGTGTGTTTGGTGGCATTTGGGTTGTCGTGGTTCGCAACAGCATCGTGATCTTGCGTTCTGTTCAGTCAGAGATCCGCTCTGCGGCCCCACCGACTAGCTGGACTATGCTGGTAACCAGGAAACTTGCCACCATCTGCTGCCTACACCGTGCTTCGGGTATTCCCCCAGAGGATCCTCGAGATCTTCAACACTTTAGGGTCCAACGGATACCTCATCACCTTCATGATTTTTGCAAAAAGAATGCTTCATTATCAATTGAGAATTTGTTATTATTATGGTCTGGTGCAAATAAATAATATGGGATGAGAGAAATATATGGTTTAAAAAGATTAGGGCTGCTGTGAGTGTTGGCCAGTCAGCATATTTCAACCCAGACCGTAGCATGACAAAAATACATGGCCCTTGAGGCCCAAAAAACAGACCGGCCCACTAATTACACAAGAACTGATGATACCCCACTTGTAGTGATGTTTCATATTTTTTATTACGTCAGCCAGTGTTCGTGGGTCTGGTAACCCGCTGCAGTTTTTGTTTTTAATCAACACAATCAAAATTATATGTTATATATCATTAGATGCTACTTTATCCCCAATTACAAGCAATACAAACATCATAAAGGCAAAAATTATGCCCAGTTACTTTTGTGTAGATAACATTTATGAAATTAAAGTGCCTCACAACCTTGTGTGGGAATTAGCAGGAGCAGAAACACAAAACTCACACTTACACTCACACTCTTACAGACTCTCTCTCTCTGTCACACACACAATAGCAGGCCCAGACAATAGGAGAACCGAGTGAAGGTACACATGATCTAAAATTTCCACTCTTTTACTAGCTCTGGGTCCAGTGGACCCGAACATTCTGTGTTGTAATATAAAGAATATGTAGGGGGGTGTACAGTAAGTGTTCAATGAAAAATTTGTTTCTGATATATGTTCTTGAGTCTGAGTTAGAAAAAATAATTTATAGTATAATTTTTTCCTTTGATTTTAAAAGTGAAAAACGGGTCCCAGACAGAACCCAAACACCATACAAGGGTTAATACAAAAGTGTTCTGCAGTTCGCTGGGTTTATGTTACAACCATTTTTTTATTTTTTTATTTTAGATAGAGCGTGTCTATTTTACACTGAGAACCCAGTAGCGACTGAATTCAGTCCAGCAGAAGGGGGTTGGGGTTTGGGGTAGTTCTGTATAGCTTGTGGGGGTTGAAAAAATAAAGGTGTGAATCTCTTGCTCTTTCCTATGGACAGTGTCTCATGAGGGTTTCAAACTTGCAGAAACAGGTTTAGGCAAAGTGTGTGGTTCCATGCCTCGTTGGGCTTGGCTTTTTGCAATTTTTGCAACTGCATAGGCCTAACGAGTATTACATACAATCTATTAATATGTTTCTGTTCTATCTCAGGAGGGATGAGGTGCTTCTGAGAGAGAGACAAAGAAACGTGGCGAAAGAGACGAGCATCTGCCAAAGAGAGACAAAAAATTCATTTTGTTCTTAATGTATAGCCTTTGCTGCTTTGTACTATATTCAGTTTTAATTGTATGCAGCAAAAACACTGCAGCAGTCGTTTTGGCAATTACAAATATTGTAAAAATAAATTGCGACAGTAAAAATATTATTAAGACAACTTGTAGACTTTCTGTGATTTACAATGCACAAACCAGAAGCAACGCAACCAATATCTGCAGAAGTGGAGAAGGGTTACCATTCTCAAAACGTAAAATATCTATTTTTTAATTTAAAAATTTTCGTTTTTGTTTCAGAGGAAAAATTCAAATGTTAAGGCATCTCTCCCATTACGGGACTGTTCTGAAAGCAGAATTTTATACAAACGTGTATAAAATGCTTAAAAAACTAAATTTAACAGAGATGTCTAGAGGGTATTTAATAGGTCTGCCCCCCACGGAAGATAAAAAATAAATCTTCACAAGTCTACAAACGAGACAGGTGCAGTTATAACCTGTAAATTAAAGGCTATTCGACGTTTTAAAATGATCTAATGGCTGATGCCGCTCCAATTCGTTGATTTTGATTGTTTTAATAAATCTCTTTTACATTAAATAATAAAGATACAAAAGCAGGTTAAGTTAAATATTACTGCACAAATAATTATAAAATGCTATCAGACTGCGAATAAGATTGCAGTTTTACATTTTGCATATGCATTACAAAGTTAATTTTTTTTTTACATGCAATGATACAAAATCAAACCAAAAAAAGATTTGTAATAAAGAAAAAATAGGTAGACAAATAAGAATAAAGTTGTGTGTCGCCCAAATCTTGCACTCTGATATTTTAAGGAATAGAATACACTCCTGCATTTAAATGCAACTGCAAAGGTTTAATTTATTTGGTTTCTTGTTTTAGTTTGGCCTAAAATAATGGGGAGTGAAATTATTCAGTGCCTCACGTTTTACTAAAATAATGGAAATAATTTATAAAACGGGCAACTGTTTTCTTAATCAGTGTACAGACAGATATCCTTTCCCCAAGTAGTATCTGTCAAAATAAATGACAGGTAACGAATAACAAAGTATGTGTATGTTTATTCTGTTTTATTTGTTCTAAGAAACGAACATAACTTATTAAGTAGTCTACTAAAGTTTCATCTGTGAATATTACATATTTTAACTACAGTGTTTTTCTTTCATTTTCTTCTGACTGCAGCCGTCAAATGTAACACACCAGCGAGGCAAAGCTGAAGTTATTTACGAAAATGAGCTTTGATGCATTTGTTTGATAACTTGTGGTTAAAGCGCCACTCAGCAGTCAAAGGCTGCAAATGCACTTTGCAGACGCAGCGGCGGCGGCGCTTGCGGCGGTAGAAAGCACACTCTGATTGGCCACCTACTTTAAATTACATTTTTAAAACATATTTAAGTAAAAAACAGTTATTTAAAATAGAGATAATATTTCACAAATTATATTATATTATAACATACAAAAACAAAAAACAATATAACAAAAAAAATAAAATAAAATATAAATAACTTTACAGACTAATAGTAAGACTGCTAATCACTGAACAGAGGAATATAGAGATTTGGTGGGATTTTGGCGGGAATATCAAACACTAATCTGTTATTTCTCTCTGTAACGTCATGCTCTTTTGCTAAGTCTCTGAGTATGATATGATTCACATAATGACGTGTGAGCAGCAGCTGGCCTCGTGACTGAGAACAGAGCACTTTCCTATACCTACAGACATCTCATCTGCTCTCATCGTGTGTAACTGAGATATTTGACAGACATCAGCCGTCATCAGGCCTCATGATGAAATATGAAGTATGTCATGTTTTTTCCCACACCAGGGACAGCTGTGCGGTGAAATGAAGCAAACTGATGAAGTATAAGAATGGGAAATATGTGTATACTATCTGTAAGACAGGATCACATACAATTTTTGCATACAAATTTCTCATTCAATGTCGATTTTTAAAACAATAATTTTCCTTTTTTTAGCCCCAAGGTACAACAGGCATGTCAGGGAAGGCCTCTCTCCGTTCTCTGCCTCCTTGAACTCTGATTTCACCAAGTTTTGTGAATTTATTCAGTCTAGTGAATGAAGTAAGCAGACTGGAATGTCCTTGTGTGAGAGTTGGTCATACATAGTTTTCCCTCTTCCTTCTCATCTGAAAGTGATTTATGTAATTCAGAGGTGTCTCCCTCTCCAAACCAGCTTGCATTTTTTAATGATCTGTCTCTTAGTGGACTGAATTAATGGCCTTATTGATTATTACATGACTCATAATCATATGACTGGTCTTCGCACCAGCTGCATTGTTCAGATTCTTACCTACATACATCTTGTCTCATATATTTATGTGTAATTCTGTTCTTAGACAGTGTTTTCATTCTGTCAGAATGATGTATTACATTATGTCTTCTAGAAAGTGGAAATATTGCTGATGACTCTCAGATCACGGGTACATGCTGGATGTCAATGTTCCCTAGGTTTAGCTGAATTCCCCAAAGGCTTCTGGCCCAGCGCCAGAGCTTTTGTCCGTGGCAAACGTGATTCCCTGAATGAGGCTTCTCTGTGCTGCAGGAATTTCTACGAAAAGAAGAGACACTCTCATGTTTTTGGTGCAATAACTTGTTGTTATGGATGCAAACAGGAAAGGAGAGAGAAAGGGAACAGTGAAAGCAAGCTGTTTTTGTTAGTTTGTCCTGTAGGCTACACATGTTCTTTAACGCAGGAGGTTATGTATTATATGACCCTATAACATAAAATATGTCATGTTGAAAGAGCTAGAAGTTGAGGAATTATTGAAAACGCCAATGATTGAACCAAGCAAAACATGCAGTTATCAATTGCATGTCAAAATTGTCAATGCGTTGGTTAAACACACCATGCAATCTAACACTAACTAACAAATATATATTTGAATTTTTGAATAATTTTTTAGTCTCCATATGAATAGCAATTTATCCAAGATTTTCAATTATTGATTTATAAATTAAAATGATTTTAAATAAAAATTACGAAAACATCTAAAAGTATATCTGAAAATATAATTTTAGCATTTCATATATATGTGTGCTAAAATTATACTTTCAGTATAATTATACTTTCATTATACTTATACATATATGCACACACACAATTACTATTTTAACTTTTTATTTTTACATTAACTTTTTCTATTTTTCTATTTTTATTATTTTTTATTATATATATATAATATATATAAAATTGTAAATTGTGTATATATATATATATATATAATACACACATAGAGAAAGAAAAACAGTGTAGTAATTATAATGTATTATATTTTTTAAATATTTAAGTACATGTACAGTGTGTATGTGTGTGTATACATACATAAATACAATAACTTTCATAAATTTATGTTACAAAATTTAGTTTATAATAACATTTTGCTTATTTAGAATACAATTTTAAATTATGAAATGAAAATTACAACAACTTTTTTTACGTGTATGTGTGTGTGTGTGTAGACTATATTACTATAGCTTTTTAGAAGAGGAAAGAGAGAGAGACAGAGAGAGAGCGAGAGAGAGAGATGGATAGATATGAATAAAAAAGCAATACAGTTATTATATATTGTAACTATCATTTTTTAGAACTTAAGATTTTTTTATGCATTTATGCAGTATATATGCAGTGTATATATATATACATCTATTTTATACAGAGAGATAAAGATTACTTTAAAAATAATTTATCATTTACAACTTTTATTTTTTTAAAGAATTATTTGAAATAAATTAACACATTTATTCTGCTAGGATGCATTCAATTGGTCGATACAAATCATATTATATATATACAAAGCAAGGACTTGCCCATGGCCAAACTGAAGGAGTCACATGAGTCAGAGACGGTTACTAAGGAACGCATTTTTTTTATTTGCCTCACCTTCTCCTTTTGATATGGGATGGTATCAGTTCTATTTTCTGTCTGTTCACCCTGCTTTGGAATGCCACTGATGCAGTTAGAAAGGTCATTCATAAATTCAAATTCTTTTTAAGGTCAGGATTAGTCACGATATTAGATTTTTCATATCACGGTTATTGTGACCATACGAATTCACGATATAGATATATCACGATATTTATAGAAACCTTGGGGGGGAAGATATCAGTCAAATTATTTTTTACTTTGTTTACTGAGCTGTTCTTTTTCACCCAATGGACATAAGGATACTGATAAACACAGGGCACAAGACTCTGGCTTTCTCCAACTTCTTTGAAGCGCCTATGAAATAACAAGAGAGAAAGTACTGTCAAGTTCAACAGTACGGTGAATAAATATTAATGGTAACACTACAATAAGATGTCATTTGTTAAATCACCCTTTACTAAATATATGTACACAGAAACTGCTGTTAACAGGTTAATATAACGTTTCCCATTCTATGAGCGCTGTGTCTTCTTCTTGTGTGACAAGTCATGTCAGTGTTAAGGCACAATACTGCTACCTAGCTCAACCAGGTACTGGTGTTGGAGTATTTACATGTGGTGTTATCATAAGAGAACTGTTCATTTTAAATATTGCGGTTATCGCTAATACCGGTATATCATCAAACACTTAATTAACACAATATTGATAATTGATGCTTTGAATATCACAGTTATCGTCAATACCGGTATATCGCTACACCCCTAGTCAGGATATTTACTTCTGGACAGTATGCTAATGCATGCTAAATGGCATAAAATCTGGGTTGACGTTACTATGCAAGCTTGCATATAATCAAACCAACTTTATAAAGTCAATAAAGTGGAACATACCAACAGAATGACTCAGAATAATCATTTTCAAACTGAGAGGTTAAAGTATGCATATTTAAAAAATAAATTAAATGATCCTAACCTAATATAAATGTTTTTGCACCATCTTGCAATATTAAAGAGGGTATCCATTTAGATAGGTTCTGAGAAAGTTGAATAGATTTTGGTATCGTAATCATTTAAATCAACTACTGATTATAACTAGCACTCATATATATTCAAAGAAAACAAAAACATACCACAGTCTGTCAGCTCATTTAGAGATTTATGAATTTCCCCCTCCGGACAGAAGAATTCATGTTGCTTTTCTAAACAGACGTCTTATGGGAGAATAACTCCAAAGAAAGGTTAAATGAGTTCATGACATGTTACTGTCAACATGAACTCAAGCATACTTCCCTCCAAATTCTCAAGAATCTTCACTCAATTACAAAATCAACCTCAGCTGTATTTTCAATAATAATCAGAAATCAGACTGGTTAACCACTGCTTTCTTCCACAGACTTTAAATATAAACATTAGAATTAGTTTAGAATTTTGTTTAGTTTAAAAGTATATACAGTATATTTGTCATTTTTGTTTTTGTAAGTATAAACAATTAAATCAGACCTTTAATGGAATCTTTTTGCATTATCATTACTTTGATTAAATGAAATGCCGTATATTATATTCTTCAGTATAGGCCTAAATATTGCATCAGATTGTAAACAGTGCTTTAAACGTGTGGATAAAGTTGATTGTAGCGTCTCTTAGTGGTGAACTTTTAAATTGGAATATTTATGAAGGAACCTGACAACTTGTTAACCTTGTTCACAAAAGAACTCAAAGTAGTACACTAAATATATCTGAAGACATTTCTTTAAAGATCGCTAAAAAGCAGCCAGGTTTATCCACTGACCTACTAACCTGATTTTAACTCTGAAAAAAAAAAATCCTCAAGTGTGACCTCAAAAAATACCAACTTTAAATGACTCACAAATGTCTGTAAGTAGGTGGATTATGTCCTTGGCCGACACTTTCACTTCTGCAAATTTGACCTGCAATACAGCATTTCAAGAACCATAATTTAAATCATCAGGAAACAAAAGGTTTGAATGTTGAGGAATCCAAACATTCCTGCTGATCTTTGATGTTTGCAGTTGTTGGTTTCTCTTGAGCCATTCAAGACAAAAACTGCATGCCTTTGTGGCCTTAGAATGTGTTACAATGTGTCCCAGATTAGCCATTAAACCTCAAGCAGTCTTAATTGAATAATTAGGGCTACAGTTTGTCCTTTGTCTTTGGTTCTTAAAAAAAAAAGAAGAGGGCAAGGACATATTCAGGTTAATCTGTGTGCTGTTCAAGCAGGTGACGGGAGGAAGTCTGGTACACTGGTCCCAAAAATGTTGTGTATAAATCCTATAGTGGTGAGGAACAGTATTTTTGAACAATATTTGAAATATCCCAAAAGTAAGATTCATCAGATAATAAAAGTGAAAGCATTTAACCAACAGATCGAGTGTGACATAGATTTTTTATTTATTCTTATTATTTTACCAGGAGCTCAAAGTATTGATTGTTTGTCAAAGAAACGTTTAAAAGCATATGAATCAAAAAATACATTATTTAATGACACACTACTACCAGTCCAAAGTTTGGATACATTTGACTTAATTTATAAGGTATTTCTCGTTATTTTAACAACCTTTTGATATAAAAGCTATGCTTATATGCTTGAAGCTAAATATATATTTTGGAGACAAATATCCTAGTATATATATTTTTTTTTTTTTTTTTAAATCTTAATGTATTTCTTTATTAATTTATTGTATTAAATGTTTAGTAACAAAAGGTAGATAAATCATTTAATGCATAGCATTAACTATGAGTAATACATTTGTTAACAGTAGCAGTTATTAGTAGAACATTAAAACAGTATCATCTAAAATTGCTCTTTAAAACATTAAAGTATTTAAAACACTAAATTAAAATTTAAAACCACTGAATTAAAAATGAAAATATATAATAGAAATCAGACTACACTTTAACTGATAAGAGGAACACACATGCACTTATTTGAGATAGCAGGGCTGTATTAGCAGCTTACATTTGATTTACAGTTACTGCTATGTTAAAAATTAACTTATATGTAGGATTAAAATTCTACATGCGTCACATTTAATGTCCAGCAACAGATATTTTGGCAGAATGCATTATTTTTTCAGAATCATCGCGCCTTTAATCTATTGTGCGCAGTCTATGTAGCGCGCATGCGCGCAGCAGCGCTCGTTCACTCGCGTACACTCCACACACTCTTGACAGCAAAATGGATATATTTGCATGACTTTCTAACATTTACAGATGAAAAAATATACATGTGACGTGTCAGTTATGCACAGCGGAAAACACAATGTCTCAAATGCATTAAACAGCACAAATATTCGCTGCTTGCCATGGTGGAACGATTCGATCAATGCTCGACCTTAATAAGCGTGCGCATCTAATTATCCTGACTCACTGAACCTGGATCGAATTAGTGAGAATCCAGCGTGAATTTAAATTGTTGTTTATGAAACCGCTTTAGTCCAGATTGATTTGTTAGGTTATTTCAAGTCAGATTTAGGACTTTAATCTTTTTATGAAACAGCCCCCTGATCTAACATGAACTAGCAATAAGCACTTGTACCTTTATTAACTTTCGTTGACAAAGATTAATAAATATTTACAAATATTAATAAATACAACTTTTGATTTTAATAATGCTGTAAATATTTAAATTAAATTAACATTAATAAATGCATCAAAGGTGTATTTCATTGTTGGTTTAACTAATGTTAACAAATAGAAACTTACCAAATTTTTCATTTTATGTATTTATTTATTGTATCATTTATTTGTTTTAATGTCTTGGATACAAGATATACATTGTTTTTTAGGATTATGAGTCTATTTATTGACAACATTTAATTATTATTATTATTGCTATTATTTTTTTTAAAGCCACTTACTCTTTACAGCCGTTAAGAGGTCAAACACAACATAGAATGAATAATCCAACATTCACATGGCCTGGCTGGATGTTTTGCATTGGCACCATTGATCATAAAATCATTAGCGTGCTCTTTAAACTGCAATTTTCATTTCTGAAATACACCTTTATTGTAGACAGACCTGTCTGTACTGCACAACTCGCGTCATCAGTGACCTAAAAATGAGTATTTTATATCCATCTCCTGTGCTAATACTCCAGAACACTTTATGGTTGTCATTTTCTTAAGCCTTCATATGACCTTGTAATTACATGAGTAACTACTGAGTAATAACATAAATTGTTCTAATTTTTTTCTGTAATCTAACAACGTGATACTGTAAGTAGGGCAAGACACGTAGCACCAACTGCACCTTCTTCCCTGGCTTGTACAGTATGTGTTGGAGATTTTGTATGGGTGGTCTTTGGGTGGACTAGCATTTATGCGTTTCATAACATTGTGATGAACTTGACAGCATCTGTGGATAAACATGATAACATGTTGGCTTGCTTATTAGCCAATTTGCATTAGCCAGTGGTTTTACACAATAACAGATTTAGTCTAATCCTGATCCTGTGAGGTATGACTATAATTCTCAAAATCCTGCTTTTACAAATGATTCAGATGAAACACAAAAGAGATCTTCTATCAGCTCATCTAGTCCATGCCATCCATTATATGCCAACACAACTATATAAATAATCAAGGGCGATATACCTGCACATAATATCCTGACGATTTCAAAATATCAAGATGTTTTTCCAATATGTTTTAAAAGTCCCGAAATTTTGAATATGCTGCTTACACAGAATGTCCAAGGAACAAAACTAACAACAAAATTAAATTGGGTGAATCGTTTATTCAAAGTGATATTTGATTTCAAAGAACATAACAGAGATTAAGAGTTACATCAAGTCAAGACTTCTGCAATATTTATTTTGTTCTGCTCTACTAAAAATGCAGAAGATTAAAAATAAATAAATAAAAACAATGGATTAAAAATATGAACTTTTTTCATGGAATTGAAAAAGTGGAATTAGTTTCTCGAGTGAAACAAAGTTTCTTAAACCCTGCAGTTTTTATATATTTGGCCCCAAATACAAACTGCTGATAACTGGCCTTTTTCTGAGCGATAAAATTGCATCATTATGCTACCCAATAATATATTAATATTTACCTACACACACATTTAATAATTTAAACACTAAATTAAACAAACGAGTCAAGCTCTATTTACACTCATTTTCACATTCAACAACACATCTCTTCCTACTATGTGTGTTTAAAAGTGTACCAAACTCCAAAAGAGCAGATATGTGCTTAACTATCCTGTAAATCTAAGCTATTTCTACGTTTCTGATTAGTTTATACCCAATAAGGTGGGATTTACCTCTAAAGTGCATCTCTGTACATCCCTATTTACAGTAATACATACTATATAAACCAGCCAAGCAAGACAGAGGTCATGTAAGTTGTGTGTTGAAATGCATTTTTCTCAGATTGGCTTGTACAGCAGGGTTGTGACATATTTCTTCTTATACCGATGTGTGGCACTCAGAACCATCACGCCGTCCTGTCAGAGAGCCGGAGGAGATCCAGTCATCAGAACAGACTTGAAATCAATAGCAGTTGATCTCACAGAGCTCTTTAAGTTGGTTTCTTACCTTAATGGACAGAGCGTACAGGTGATTAAGCAAGACGTGATTGGGCTCAGGGAGCAAAGCTGGATCACACTGTTAGGAAACAAGAACGTCTTTCCATTAGCCTGAACTCATTTCGATTGATGACAAGCTTACAATGCAATTATGCAAATTAAACTCTCTAAGTAATAAAGTGTAAAAATAAAATTAAAACAATTATTCTATTTAAATTACGACTCCCAATCTGGGTTTCTCTGTCATGCAGACAGATCTATTTTATAGATTTGAATTTATGCTCATTTAAAATGGTAGTTTATTGCGGAGGGAATACTGTGTTTCCACTTTGTCGCAAGCTAAATGTTGTGACTTTTTTAATATCAATTTTCAGTGACTTTTTAAATAACGCAAATTTAATTAAATCACTAATGAATCAGATGACTGTGATCATTTCAACCTATTCACTTCAAAACAAATTAAATAATGACTCAATTTTTTTTCTTTTTGTAAAGTCTTTACTCTATAAAAGAGCAACATTATTTAATCGAATACGATATATAATAATAGTAAATAATAGATTATATATGTTAGAGCAAAGCAGAACTATAGTAGTTGATGATATTATAGATTCTAAAGTTGTATTGATTCTTAAGTAAAGTACAATTGTGTTAAACATAATAATAAAAAACAAAAAACTGTGTTTTAAATTAGTTTTCTATCAATTTTCCAATAATTAACAATTATAAATATTTTCCCCTAAATTCCGTTTTATTGGATTTTCGTCATTTCTTTGTTGTCTGTTTTGATTTTTCTAGAGTCTGTAATATTAAATGCAAATTAATTAACCATTTTAAAACTGGGTTTAAAAGAATGAATGTGAGATATTTCACAAAAGTTGTATTATTATTATTATTATTACTATTATTATTTTAAGAAGTATGTTTTACTACACAATAGTAATACATTTCTCTTCATCATTTTTTTTTTTTTAAGTTAAACCAAACATTTATTTTGGTGGTTTGTAGTTGTAGAACTTAATCTGGAATGTCCTCATATAGTGAGATTTTTTTTTATTAATTGTACAGCCTTACTTTTGATATATAAATTCTGAGACATTGCAATTCCATCTGCATTTTCCCTGCTTTGGGAAATTAATATGGTACAGTATGGAATCCAATCACCAGATACTCATACTCACAGAGATGCCTGTGTCCTTATTGAGGATGACCTGTAGGAGATGAGGGGGCAGAATGGGTGGAGATTTGAACTTCTCCTCCTGTTTGGGAACATAAGCGTCCTGATGGTACGGTCCAGGAGGAGAGCTGGACAGGTCTATAATCAATAAAAACAATGCGTCACAACAACCCATGACTGATTGTTTTTAAAACCACTTCTGCGTAATCCTAAATTATGTAGCAGATCATTTCCAGCTTCTTATAATTGAATGGCTGTAAAAAAGATAAGAAGACGGCTGGTTGCATTAACCTGACATGTCAGAGCATTTCTGTGAATCCACCATGAGTGCATCGAACACCTCAAAGTCTGTCTTCTTCACCTGGATGACGTTGTTGACTATGCCGAGCTGGTTGGTCACCACCGGCTAAAGAGAAGAAAAGGTCAGTGTTGTGTTGGTTTTAAAGTACAAACGGAGGCCGATGATGATTGATGTCTCCATTACCTCTGCTGGGTCATGTGTCCACTGTCCATCCACAAAGAATTTATACTGGTGCTCACCCTCAGGCAAATCCATAATCGCCACAAAGTTGTTCTGACTGTTGAAGAAACGAGTCAAAATGTATGTTAAATGACCAGGATTTGAGGTTTATCTTAAAGATATCAGTAGAATAACTTTAGCAGAAGACTTATGTACCAGTGCTACGTTTATATACTATTATATTTTTATCAGTATTTTGAATGAACTTTTATTTTATATGATCAGTTTTCATTTTACTAACATTATTATTCATTTTATATTTTTTACTACTATTTAGTAAGGCTGTCAATTTAACATGTTAATTAGGTGTGATTAATTATGGAAATAATGATGCATTAAAATGATAGTACCCAATGCTTTTCTCATTTAACACAATAATGACTTCAAATTAAGAAAAATGTTTTAATAGTTTCTGTTAATGTTAACTCTTACATACCTCCTTATCAAAGGAATCTTATTGGTCCAATTATTAAAAGAGCCAGAAATATAGACTTCCCGTCCAGCTCCTGTCCACCGAAATACAGTGGGTTGATCTAGAATTAGAACCTTATCATTGGTCTCCAGGTCTGGTCTCCAGTCGATGAATTCCTCTTTTTCTAAAGGTGCCTAAAAGAAAAGACAGAACACGTTATCATCCTATTCTTCATAAATGAACAGATAATGCGAGCCAACACATACTTTGATGTCCTCCCCATGAAAAATATCAGCATCCTCTGGGCTGTCCATCAGGATTTTAGGACGGTCTCCTTCCTTGGTTCCTCGACTATCCCTTCTGTGGGCCTTTTCCTGGCCCATGCCGGCCCTTTCGCTGCTTGTGTTCCCCATAGTGCTTCTAACAAGCCTTTCCAGAGGTCACACAGGGTGGGCGGCCAGCTGGCTGGGCTTAAAATGATCTGTAACACAAAACAAAATGAGTGGATTATATGGATTTCCATGGTGTGTTCACCTAACTGACTCTACAGTTGTGAAAATTCAGCATGCATTTGAACTCACTCTTTATACAAGCTTTCTTTTGCAGTTAATTCAACTTAAAGTATGGTTTGACGAGATTAAATTTTCTTTCTGGGAGTAATGCCTTTTAAAACAGGACAATTTAGTTAATGCCACAGCAAAACCATGATTTGATACTTACTAACGTTAGTCAGTTGCAGATTGTAAATTTGGAACAGGAACATTCTCATTTGATTGGATAGGTTTATTTTACTGTTTTTTTTAAGACATTACACTTAATAAAAAAAGATAGATTTTAAAAAAATTAAAATCAAAGTTGATTTAAATTAATAGTCAGGTTACTGTAATATGCATACATAACAGTCTCTCTCAAACCTTGTAGTTCCTAGTCCAAACTGGTATTAAAGGGTTTTAGGTCATTTATATTCAAGTACTGGCATTTCTTTAAGTCTAATTTACGCTTAAGTTACTCAATATAACAAGATTTTGAAAGCGTTGACAGCTCCGTTAATTTAACTGCATGTTTCATTTCTAAAGCCTGAGACCTCATAACCTCAAGACATAGTTTCCACAGCTGTCTTTTTCCACATGGTTTTAGAAAACCTTACTTGCAAGGTCGCTTGATCTCAAAGGACGTCTGACATAAAAAGATAAGGACAGCCATAACAGCTCGAAGTATCGTTCTGATATTTAATGCGAACCGATCTATTTGTTTTTAGTAGCAGCAGACGTCATCTCAGTTTTAATAAACATCTTCACAGTAAAGTGAAAATGTTGCATCGCTTTAACTGTGCGCCGTTATTAATATTATAAACAACCTCATGCTATCGCACACTGTAGCAGTGTAGTTAGCCGCATCGGGCGGTCTTCTTATCGACTGCAAGCGTCACAATTTTTTTTTTTTTTTTTTTTTTTTTTTTTTTTTCATATTAGAAACAATATAATTTCGGTTGCACAGTCCTAATATGACAAGACTTACATGGCCTTCTGCGTAGTACGGTATGAATTCGCGACCGCTACTTGTCCTAGATCAGTTATTTCGTCATTGTTATTAGTTTTTAGGGAGTTTTTTTCATTCACATTGTTATCGTCACAAACACAACATCCTCGCATCCACTGCGGACTGCATCTCCACTGCGCATGCGCGCCTTCAACCACGCCCGCTAGTGAGAGACCAGCGGCGGTCTGTCTGCGCATTCGCGTGTCCCACAACAAACAAACGCTAGAGGGACACCGCTAACTATTTAAATTGGAAGCCAAATCATTATAAAATGATGTCAGGTAGTAATAGAACACCCAGTATGGTGGATTCATAAGTGTGCAGCAGGTAACACATTTTTTTTCTTCCAATATGGTCATTTTGTTTGTTTTCACAGCGTTTGACACAAAATGTGCCGATGGAAATATGTGCAGTGTCTATTACCTCCACTGGATGGAAACATTTAGCCGTCACTCCACCACTTTTCCAAACGAAAGCTCAGTTCACGGTGGTCTCGGGAATTAAATGAACTCCCATGCTCTATTGAGATGTATATGTCGTTTTATTTGAGATCCCTTGCTGTGTTTGTACATTTATTAACAATCATTTCAAGTGGAGCGTGCAGGTATTGTGCACGTACCTGAGTTTTTCGCTGTTAATGCTTTTCCTCAGTCACAGTGTGTCATCAGATTCATTGTGTCATGCAAAGTGCAATTACTCCCCCACTGATTTCCCCTCTGTTATGTTGCAGACCAATCACCTCAAACACACATACATTCCTTCTCCTCTTTCTCACCCGCCCGCTTAAATATTCAGCGATAGAAATGTGTTTTGAGTGCATTAAAGGAACACCGCAGAGCAAAAACAAGAGTGTATAAGATCGTTTGCTATGCAACGCTTTGGCTGTGCTCGTCTGAGTTGAGCAGCGCCTTAAAAAAAACAAGGCGACATTTGAATATCAGAATTTGCATTTGTGATCCCCTTCAAGTTCATCCTTTTAGACAGCACACAGTTTTGCTCATACCACACACACACATACACCGGAAAAATACTGGAGAAAAGAGGGGGAGACTGTTAAATATGTGTGATCAAACACTCAGGACTTAAAAGTCAGAAAATCTAGCATTTTTAGGGTAAAAATGTTGCAGTTCAACCAGAGTTTAATTTCATATTAATCTTCAATGACAATTCCCATAAGCTCAACTAATTTTGCCTAATAGCAAAAGTAGACTGTTGCGACTGAAATTGCAGACTCTCTATGTTTGTGTCTAACTTCTTTTTAGACATGGACTACTGAATCTAGCCTACTATTTATTTTGTTAACCTAGGTTTACCTCAGTGTATACCAATTATTTCTCTTTGTTTTGGCCATACAATAGCAAAACATATTTTTTTGTTTAATGCAACTCTTAAGGTAAAATGTGGAGGTAAAAAGAATATGAAAGAGGTGTCAAATACTTCTGTCTAAAGAAGGAAATTAAAGACAGAACCCTGTGGCGCTGAATTCAGGATTAGCATGTGAAGGTGAGGAGTATTTTTGGGGTTACTGCATTACTGTGTTTTGTCTACTGCATAGGCAAAAGGAGGTCACGGGAGTGCATTATAGCCCAAATGCTAATAGAATTGGTTGAATATTTTATGAAATGTGGGTTTAAAAATAGAGACAAAGATGTGAGGCTAGACAACAAAGACTCCATCAGCTGTATCTCCTGCTCCTCGTGAAAATAAAGTAGTGTTTATTTTCATATATATATATATATATATATATATATATATATATATATATATATATATATATATATATATATATATAGAACTGTGGGCCAGATAAGCTCTGACATGAAATAAAGCAAAATATCTTAATCTTTTGGTCTATAGTTTAAGTATTTTGTGTATTTCATATCAAGATACGAAATACTGTAAATATTTGTATTTTCATTTTTTATATATTTTGATTATTTTATTTTATGTTTACACCAAGGTATTTGTTTTAAACTTATGTTATTTAATATATATGTGTGTGTGTGTGTGTGTGTGTGTGTGTGTGTGTGTGTGTGTGTGTGTGTGTGTGTTAGGCTACTTTAAATGAACCCTTTTGGGTCTTTTGTAACTTAATTTATAAAGAAAATTCATTATTTATATATACACAAAAAACAATCCAACAAAAGTATGCATGACAAGTGTACAGCTGCTTTAATGTTTCTTCTCTTTTCTAGGATTTACACTAACAACAAATTGGCTTCCGCTCTTGAATCTAATTCACCCACCAACATTCCAAGCTGGCCTATGACAGCGTCAGATGAGTGCGACCTTACAGAGTGATGAGGTTAGGCATCCCGCCAGACTCTCCTCCTTCTCATCATCTGAGCAGCCGATGAGTGATGCCATCTACCATACTGATACATCTTGACCTCAATGGATCACCGCTCATGACACAGCCTCCCTCAGAATCACAGGAAGGTGCTTTTAGGTGCCAGATTCCATTCAACCTGACTTTGAGCTCTGGCTCATCTGAATTCTTATAATTTCCAGTTACGCACTAGTTTGACCATACAACCTTAATGGGATGGTTCACCCAAAAATGCCCTGTCATTTACTCACCCTCAAGTTTTCAACCCTGTATACATTTATTTCTTCTGCTGAACACAAAAGAAGATATTTTGAAAAAGAAAAAAATTTGGTGGTCTCCACCAACTACTTTTTTTTTTTTTTTTTTCATATTATGTAAGTCAATGGGGACTATCAACTGTTTGGTTACCCATATTCTTCAAAATATCTTCTTTTGTGTTCAACGGCAAAAAGAAACTCTTACAGACTTGGAATGCCCTGCGGGTGAGTAAATGAAATGAACTTTCATTTTTGGGTGAACTATCCATTTAAGGGTAATGTATAGAAAAAAAATTTAGGCACCATAAGCTCAAATTTTTCATTTGAAATTCTTCAACATACAGTACCATTCCAAATGGCAGCCTGATATTCCAAGAGAATGTCAGATGCGGGACAGGTCTCATGGGACCGTGCGGAGGCAGTGGCGCTGTGCATTCACAGATGTGTAAAAAGCTCCCTCCCAGGGACCATGTCTCTCACACCTGCTACTGCAACTTCTCTTTCTGCTCTGAGCTGAACTTTTATTAGGGCCATCACCATCTCCAGCTGTTCCATTCCAACAAATACTCTGCACATCATGAGGGACGGTATCACACATCACAGCTTTTAATGGCATTTCACATGATCCAAATTGGGAATGTGTTTTGAGTTCCCTGTAGTGAAAAGCATACAGATGGAAGTGAAATTAGTAATATAATAAGTAATTTGTGTCCCAGCCGTTCAGTTGAGGGTGTGAGACTGTTTAGGGTGCTATGAGTGGTTTCATAAGCATTCTGTGATAGATGGACTGCCAAAGAGACAGCTGGACAGATATACAGACAGATATACAGACAGATAGATAGACAGATAGATAGATAGATAGATAGATAGATAGATAGATAGATAGATAGATAGATAGATAGATAGATAGATAGATAGATAGATAGATAGATAGATAGATAGATAGATAGATAGATAGATAGATAGATCTCTATAAACTCATATGGGATTGTGTTCTCAGTAAATGACTCAGATCCCACACAACTCGAGTGTAATTTTTGAAGTTAATGTCATGCATTTATTTCCCAGCACTACCAGGAAAAACTCAGAGTATTGCACAGTCCCTTCAAATAACTGCTTTGAGCAATCCAACACAAACTTACTTCAGCCTAAGCAATTACAGTGGATATGACCACATAAACAAGAGCAGATATGTTTCATACCCCTCATACAGTTTGATAAATGAGTTTAAAACCAGGTGCCATTTTACAGGAGTGTGCATCATTTACGCCTACGAATAAAAAAAGTTTTAGATATTAGAAAGTGTTTTCATCTGCACCAGATCTAAGAACAAATTCAACATGAATAAACAAGAAAGGAAGGAAGATCTCTAAGAATTTTTTTTTTTTAGGCAGTAAATTCTCAACCTGATTATCAACATTTTGATGGCTCTTGCCTTTAAATTAGCATTTCAGTGAGTGTTTTGGAAGATTGCGTGTTTGCATCAGCTGTTTTAGCTAGACACTGAAAAATGACAGACCCTGTAAAATATAACTCTGAAACTAATGAGTTAAAAGAAACATCAAATCAAAAATAAAACAACAGGTCATGACACAGGGTGTGCAAGGAAGGATTATGTACCTCAGAGGCCCTGCTTTGTTATCTTTTACACAGGAGTTAAAATATGTATATAAATGAGATCTTACAGTATATATTGTATAATTGTGGCTTTACATTCCACAGTTGCTACTTAAAAGTGAGACTTAATATCAGCCTAGTGAGCTGTTTTGTTTTAAGCCAGAAGCCTGGTGTTGAAACCTTAAAAGTGACCAGTCTGAACTGATTTTCATAGAAACTATGATTATTGAATGAAGCACACAGGATATACATGACTCACAATTGATTTCAATAGAGTCTGGCATTAGCAGGATGCTAAGCTAACAAAAGGATACTCTTAACAGGTATAAAAAAAATTATAACAAATATTTGGGTAAAACAGATCAGAGATCTTTAATTATAATTCTTTTATTATTATTCAGATTATATCACCACTGAAATAATCATACTTATAAGTCAAATGAGGTATCTTGCAGAAACTTGACTCAAAACTGATTTAAACACAAAAAATATTGAGTAAACAATTTTAATTAGATATTAGATTCAATTTTTTAAAATTTGTATATTATTTTAGTATTATAAGTCAATAGTAATGGTAAAATAGTCAATGGAATATCTTAAAAAGTGTCATAATTATGACTTAACTCAATTAATTTCAGTTGTTTGGAATTGCCATGTTCCTAAGCTGAAAATGAAATACTCTAATAACCATATACACACAAACAAGTATTGGGTAAAATAATCCATTTTAACAAGTTTTGTGTTTTTAGTTCTGCATCATAACTATTAAAAAGTGACAATGTTCTTAGAAAATATCTTAATTATAATAAGACCTGACTCGATTAATTTAAATAGCGTTTTCAATTAAGATGTTGCTAAGCTAACAAAGCAATACTCTAAAATAAACATAAATATAAACAAATATTGGGTAAAATCATCCTTTTTTTAATTTAATTTAACAATTTTTTTATAAAATGCTCACTGTTGATTTGCTAATTTATGCTGCCTGTACATTTTAGAACAGATTTTGTGTCTGTAACATGCCTATGGTGCCATAAAATACTGCCTAAGTTGGCATCTCACAAGGTTTTAGAATTGAAGATCATATTTTACAATCCAATCATGTCCTCACTGATCAAATTAAATTCCACCCTACTTTTTTCTAAGTACATATCATGTTTCACTCAGAAATACAATATGAAAATAAAAAAAATCTTCTCATAATTCTGACTTGCAAATGCAATTTGTTAGGTGCCTGAAAATTCTATTTTATTCCCATCTTCTTACTTCAGAATCTTAATTACAGGTAGCATTTGTCTGTCAGTAACAATCTTACATTTCCTTTGTTTTCACATGTCATAGCTATATGCCCCTGGCAGTCTGGAAGCTCCTTGCCATAAACCATCCCTGAAGATGTGGGAATAAATACACATTCAATATTTCGCATAAAGTATTTATATATAGCATCTCACTTCGATTCCTGTGTAGCACTGTTGTTGCCCACTATATCATATTCATATTTTGTGGTGAATGAAATTAGATCAGCAATGATTTAACCGCTGCTCTCATATCGATCCATCGATCTCAACTCATCCGGCTAGAGCCGCAACTCAAAAATGATACGACACGTTAACATCAAAAACACTACACAAACACTGCGGTGCTTTAAATTTGCTAATGAGTGACAGTGTTTCTCGCAGCAGGTTCTCTAATCGAAACAGAGTAAATGTGGTATTGTTCAGTAGCGTTGAATTTGACAGTGTGTCGCTATTAGATTGTGGCGTTATAGGAAGAATCCTTCATTGGTTTGTAGAGACTTAGCGTGTGGTGGCGTACTCTTTTGCGTTTGTCGATGGCTTGTGCGGTCTTAGTGTGTGGAGGCGTGCTCTTTTGCGTTTAACACTCATGTGACTCTCGGTTTAGTTCACAGCACCGCTCTCTTGTGAATCCAGACCTGGAAAGCCCCTCTGGAAGTCTCAGGCTATGTGGCCATGGTTAGAGTGGCAAACGGACGTGCATGGCTGAGCTGTTGGGCCTTGCAGCCAGGATGTAGATAGCACTCTCCCTCAGGAAGTTGTCCCAGGTAACCGGTCTGGAAAACGTAATGGTAAAATAGAGTTAACTCAGACAGTTAAAACCACTATTAAACCACAAATTAAAATTAACAAATTAAAAGCCAAATCTTGACATCTGTTAGAAATATTTACCTTTAGCTGCATTCAAGCCATGTCATGATTACTGTAATTTCAAGATGATAACACGTGACGTTCTCGGAATTACACATTTCTATTGCAACATTATCAACGTCACATCATTGTAGAACTCGTAATTACAACTTGTAAACTGGGAATCTTCTGAGGGCTTTAATTTATACCAAAGTCCCTTTAAGGCAAGTCATTTAACTCGGCGACCATCTTCGAAACGCTCGGGCATGCAAGTACAGCTCCCATCTCTTTGAATGGGGAAACATCAAAATTCTTCAAAACTGTTCACCAAACTTACGATTAAATCTCATAAGTGAAATCACCAATTAAATCTGACTCATAAATGTTGTTTCTTTTGCTCAAATAGCGATAAAAAAGGCAGGGCTTCATCCAGAAGGGCAGCCATATTGAGCGTTGCATTTTTCCCCATTCAGAACTATATGAGTGACACGTCTTGGGTATTGTATAGTCTTTGCTTATACCACCTGACTGACGCAGATTCATTTAGGTACTGCTTAGGATGCTACAAAGAAAGTCATATGCTGTTATCTCGAAATTACAGTAATTATGGCATGGCGTAAATGCAGCCTATTTCAAATTTTCCATTTTTGTCAAAAAGTTTAGAAAACTTTGTCCACCCAAACTGGCCAGTTTGAGAGTTCCAGTCTCAGGCAGCACTAACAGAGGTACACAAGACAGTGATGGCTATGCTGTTACTAGGTGGTTTCTAAGCAGTGGTTGCTATGCTATTACTAGGTTGTTGCTAAGCAGCTGCTGGGATGTTTCGGATGGTTGCTAGGGTGTTTTTAGGTGGTGACTATGATGTTCTAGGTTGCTGTCAGGACATTGCTAGGCGATTACAGTTGCTGTTGATTCACAGGGGACTGTTAGGAGGTTGATTGGGTGGTCGAGGTGTTT
Organism: Cyprinus carpio; assembly: GCF_018340385.1. Taxonomy (NCBI): domain Eukaryota; kingdom Metazoa; phylum Chordata; class Actinopteri; order Cypriniformes; family Cyprinidae; genus Cyprinus; species Cyprinus carpio. The sequence goes on along the minus strand of NC_056581.1, from coordinate 5,578,202 downwards.
CTATGCAGTTGCTAGGCATTTCTAGGTGGTGCCTAGGGTGTTGTAGTGGTGGCATTGCTAGGTGGTTGCTAGGGCATTCTGGGTGGTTTATATGCTGATGCTAGGCAGCTGTTAAGCAGTTTCTATGGTGTTTTTGATGGTTTCTAGGATGTATCTATGTGGTGCCTAATGTGTTCCAAGTCATTGCTAGGGTATTGGTGTTTTACCAGAGAGTTAACTGACAGAACCCTGCAGGGTGGTTGCTAGGGTGTTCTTGGTGATTGTTAGTTTGTTTGTTCTAAGCTATTGTTAGGTGGTTGCTTAGAAGTTATTAGGGTTTTTTAAGATGGTTGCTAGTGTGTTTCTAGGTAGTGCCTAGATCTTTGCTAGATAGTTACTACAGAGTTCTGGTTGATCTATGGTGTTTTCTATGGTGTTCTGGATGGTTTCTATGCTGTTGTTAGGTGGTAGCTAAGCAGTATATATGTTTCTGCATGGTTTCTAGGTGGTTCCTAAATTGGTGTTTGCTAGAGTTTTCTGGATGGTTTCAGTGCTGTTGAGAGGCAGTTGCTATGCTTTTGCTGAGCAGTTGCTAGGGTGTTCTGTGTTGTTTCTAGGGTGTTACTAGGCAGTGCCTATAATGTGCCTAAATAGCTCAGATCCCTCCTTGATATGTGATTGTGATGCCTATGTGATTTATTTCCACCATCTGAAAATCATAATAATTGGAGTTGATTGTAATGTAAGCATTTTAGTATGGCTGTGCGACACATTTGTAGTTTACAAGCAAACACACACACACACATACATACACCAACCTGTTGTCATTCTCCAAAGCTTTATCTCTGCTTCTCTCGCTGCTGGAACTGGCAGGACTGCTCTCAGATATTGGACCAACATGGCTGATACTGCAGATGAAGAAAGCAAGCTGAAACACACACTGTTTCATTCAGTCTCTCTCATGTAGACACACACACACACTACCGGACAGCTCACAGCAGGCGGCACTTCTACAGTCTCTGGGTTTTCAAACTCTAATTCGTTGTTCTCATGAAACCTCAGAGCCCCGAGAGAGGCGATACCCAACCACCGGCAAGACAAAACTAGTTCACTCATAAGCAAAAACATGCATTCAGGACTTGAACTGGAATTCAAAATGCATTCTCAATTCAATTCTGAATGGCCCACAGCCCATGTATATACATTCTCTATCTCACAAAGTCCAGACATCGCATGCCATTCAGTACACTGAAATTATCTAACAAACTTCATTGACTGAAATTGATTTGAAACAAGAAATTCCTGTAATTAGGTTCAATGACATGTGCAGCAAAACTGAATGCAACCATGACCAGAGGGTTGAACGGCGACTCAAACATCTCGTCCAGAACTGGGACCACTTAGAGTCGAGACTGTCTGCTTTGATCTCAAGCCATCGGTTGATTTTAATGAGCATAAATTAGGATGCAAGCTTACTCATGCCATAAATGTGCCAAACATACTGTACACACAAACACCCACAACCCCATGCACCCGTGCACTCAGGCACTCATTTAACCTGCTGTGCCCCTTAAAACTGATGAAAAATATCCTTAAGTGCTTCTCTGAGAGGAACAAAAGCCCCTCTTTTTGATCTTGACAATAGGCAAGATCTCATTTAATACAGCCACAGTGGCTGAGAGAACGACCATTACAGTCAAAAACTACCCAATTTAGCTTTGATATATTTAGCCACTGATTCCTTGGCCTCCATTATGGAATATTTAGCAATTGGGGTGATAATGATTATAATGAGTATAATGACAATGATGGCCGGGAACGGTGTAAGATGTTTCCAGGGAAGGCCCATGCAGAGATGGAATGACTTACCCCATACTGAACAAGGGGAACACAATCCCATGAGTCTGCAGGACAAATGGACATTTGAGCAGTGGTGAAAAGAATGGGATGATTGTTGAAAAAAATCAAATAAAAATAAAAACAATAGCATGGAGTATGATGTAAAAACAAAAAAGACTGCCAAAAAATGACAGTCTTTTTATAAAACATGCAAAATATGTTGTAGAAAAATATATACTGTATACTAGGGCCATGTAAGGGGGGTGGCCCTGTGGCTAGAGCCACTGCCCCTCTGTCCTCATTGGCTGAGGTGTCCCTCTTGATTTTAAAGCACTAATTATAAATGAAAGATTTCATTTAACTTCCCCATTTAACTTCATTGCTATCTAGGAGGAAGATTTGAGATATTAAAGAAGTCACATTTGTGATATTTCTTTCTGATGATACTTGAGGAATGAAGGATTCAGTAGGACAAATGATCCATTCGAAGTACCTGGCTCCATTTTACCCTACAAATCACTGTAAAAATGCATCATTCTGACTTTTGGGCTCTCAGAGCGAGGTCTGAATTATGATATGACCGGCAAAGAGTGTTCTGTCAAAGTCAGTCCTTGTCCCTGATTTTAGCCTTGTCATTGAGAAACTTTCCTCTTCCCTTCCACAGATGACTTACCCACCAGTTATATCATCTAATTTACGTTATGCATTAATACCAAAGTCAGAACTGTCAGCAAATGCACTGCTTAAATGATTCATACTCCCTCCGCATAGTTCCTGAATGCAAAGTTAGCCCATAATTCATGAGAAGAGATGGGGCATATATGCTAATAAAGTGATGGCAGCTTGACATGGCTATAAAAACTGCCAGGCTTGATCCGATTTGTTGCTCCCAGAGGCCAGGCAAATTGGACGAGTCCCTGAAAAGATTTTCAAGTGTTTGAAGTGTCTGAAGTTTATTGTTGATTATGCAAGTGGCTGTGATTGAGAATCGTTCAGAAATGTCCTGCTAACTATAAGTAGCCTTAATGATTCGCATATATTCAGCTCACCTGACACTGCAGGACTGTGATTCTTTGTTAATCTTGTGGAACCAGGAGGTTTGGGCTTTTCTGGCTTCTCCGGCAGTAATGATCCCATCTTCGTCCTGGTCTATACTCTGAAATACGGCCCGTGCTCGATCCCTCTCCTTCGCTGTGAGAATTCTCAGCAGCGAATTCTGAATTGAGGAAAAATAGAATAATTTCCACAATGCTTTTAGATGAATGGTTGATTGTTCATTATTATTTAGCATTTTGAAAAAAAAAATCTTTTTCACAATGCTTTAGTTTGAATGGTTGATTGTTCATTATAATTTAGCATTTGGAAGGGGGGAAAAATAATTTGCACAGTGCTTATGGTTGAAATGGCTAAATGTTCATTATAGTTTAGCATTTTGAAAAAATAAAATCCCCATATTTTTGGCTGAATGATTGATTGTTCATTATAATTTAGCATTTTGAAAAAAAAAAAATGGGGTGGGGGGGGGTTATAATAATTTTCACAATGCTTTTGGCTGAATTGTTGATTGTTTCTTATAATTTAACATTTTAAAGTGTTTCTGTATTTTTACCAAACATAAACAGCCAATTAGCCAGTTAGGATAATGAGCAGGATTATTCGGTGTAAGGATTGTGTACTCATACTATTCATAAATGTGAAGGTTATCAAAAATGGTTAAACAAAGAAATTACTTTTATTTCGCAAAAACACATAGAGTTGATCAAAAGTGACAGTACAGACATTTATAACGTTACAAAAGATTTCTATTTCAATCTCATCAGATGGGGATGAGAACGATCTTGTAATCATTGCACAATTAGTTGTGTAAAGTCTTTAAATGTGCACACGGCAACGAGTTTGAGTCTTATAGTGCATTCTTTTTCCTCAGTGACTGCCTTAAAACATAAACTGCCTTTATATCTGATCATTGCACCTTTTCCAATAATAAAAACATGCTAAATTTGTCCATGTCCCACATTACCTCGGTCCGGAATTTCTGTAGCACTGAAAGTGACTCATGGTAGAGGAAGTCAGACCACTCAATCTGACCCTTCTTGTCTGGATCCAGGGCTGCAAACTGTGCCAGAACCTCCTCTTCCTCCTCATCGGTCAAGTCTCTTTCAAAGAGCTGCTTGGTCACAAAGTGCCTGTACTGCAGGAGTTCATCTGACACCAGGCATGACTCTGAGCAAAAAGTAGGTGAGAGGGGAGTTACTGCATCATCAATCAATGGAAACAGGTCAGGCTTAATTTACAGTCCTGTTGTGATAAATTAGTAAACCTTTAATTAGCTTCCTTAATTTACTGCACAAAGGCACATATTTAAACCAGAATCTAGAAGAGGCTGTTAAAATGGGACTGAGAGAAACACCTGGGATGATCTTGCACTGTTTGAAGGTTTCCATGAGGCTGTACATCTCTTCTTCAGTAAGCAGCAGGTTCACATTATCCTGAGGGAGGAAGAGGAAGAGTCTTTCAGTTCCGGTAGAGCAGACACTTCACTTTAAAGAGAATATTCGATTACACTGCTTCCTTGCTTGTGGACTAAACGTTGAAACAAACTGTATCAACAGGAAATTCATTTTCAATACTAGTACTAATACAGTAAGATGCATTGTACATTTGTTACTCAAATGTAAGATATTTAGTAATGAGTTAAGCATGAACAGGATGATGATACATAATCCACTGTCTTATTAAGAGGAAAAAAGTAATCATTTTCTAATTTAATGATCACACAAAATTGAAAATCATGAAAAGGTAAGTTGACCTAGGGCAAGAAGCTGTCTGCCTATCCCAGCTCTATTTTTAGCAAATAGCAAATAAACTCTGAATTCGGAATGAATGATTATGCTCATTTGATCTACAGGTTATGATGAATAATGAAGATGATTGAAATGTACATCTAATCCATAGAATTATTAAAGGGGTCATATGACGTTGCTAAAAAGAACATTATGTAGTGTATTTGGTGTAATGAAATGTGTTTATGTGGTTTAAGGTTCAAAAAAAACTGATTTTTCTCCATATACTGTACATTATTGTTGTTTATACTCTATGACCCGCCATTCTGAAATTCGTCGCTTTTTACAAAGCTCATCATTCTGAAAAGCGATGTGTGCTCTGATTGCCCAGCTATCCAGTGCATTGTGATTGGCTGAATACCTCAAGCGTGTGACAGAAATGTTACACCACTTACTATACTGTGATGCCGTCTCCCGGTGCGACGAGACAAAACGAATAAAACCCATTACAAACGAGGCATTTGTTGCATAATCCATAAATACGGATTATAATGACTTACAGTATACTGTCTTTTTACACGTTGCGTTGTATCGCGCAGCGTAAACATAAAACCATGTCTGCATTTGTAATAGGAGAAATGACAAACAACAAGCGCTACTCTACACTGCTCAAAACTCGCGTTTGAATCGTCAGTGGCAAATTCTTTAAATATGAAAACGTACTTACAGGCTGTGAGTCAGAAGTGCCAGACTGTCCTTGCAAAGTTGGAATTGCCCCACTTTATAGAAACAACCTTTGTGTGTAGACGCATTGTAGGCTACTCTCCCATTTTCAGGAAACAGTCCTCCATAAATTGCACTGCACACATCTGAATATTTAGCTTGAACTGTTCTGGAAAAGTGTTGTAAATACAACTTAACTACTGATTTCTAGTTGTGTCCTCTTTTGGAAGGCCAAACAAAGTAGTTTTGTTTTCACACAAAAAAAAAAGCGTCTTCACGACATGACGTGGAGTACAAACTGTACTACAGCGAGAATCAAAGTTACGGATTCTTTCGTTGTGTGAACATTTGGGCGGCGTTATGAAAATCTTCCCACACAGTGATGTAGATATGTGAGGGCGTGTTTAAACGAGCCATTTTAGGAGGGCGTGGATGAGTCTTAATTTTTTATAAAGAATATCTCTTTTGGTTTGAGACTTCAGTCTTTGCAACTTTAGGGATCTTATCTATTCATGAACAGCTTGTAACACTCCAAAGTGAAAGGAAAGCTATGAACATATGAATAGAATAAATCTATTAAATATCATAATGACTCATTTTAAAAGTAACAACATGCCACTGGGTACCTTCTGCCCTAACTTGAGAGAGGGTCACCTTATCAAACAAGTCTAACTTGAAAGTTTTATTTCAAAATAGTAGTCATTTTTTTTTTTTTTTTTACAATAATCCCCCATTAACAAACAGAGATAAATATCCAACATAAAATAAAATGACAGATCACTATTATCCAGTGTCAAAACACATAATTTAAACTAAAAACTGTTCAGATGTAATAAATCACAGAAATGTTGATGTTTGATTAAAGTAGAGATGTCAACTGATTAAAGTTTTCAACCCTTTTTCAAACTCACAATATTTACTGATTAATAATCGATTAATAATCCCAATAATCCCGATTAATAATCCCAGTCACATACAGAGAAAAGCCCCCCATCATCATTAAAAAACATTATGTGGCAGATTAATAAATCATAGAATGGACATTACAAAAAGTAGTTTATTTGTTGATCATTATTCTAAATGAACAGATTAAGCTGACAAACCCTAGTAAAAATATGTAAGAAAAAAAAGGCTTAATGAGAAAAACATCCTGCATAAAGCCTCCGGGCCCTTCATATATATGAGCCTTAAAACACTGTTACATTAATTATCTTCAGCAGCAGGTGTTTAAATCGCTCTCTCCCCACTTTACCTTTCTAAAAAGGCTAACAATTTTTGAACCAAAGGAAATGAATGACCTGACTAACTCAGCTTTTAAGGAAACCTAATGAGTTTGAGGTGTAAGAGGTGCAGGAAGAAGCTCTCATGGATCAAATGACAGCTTGTCCTTTCATATCAAATTCAGAGCGAAATTTCTTTCCTGGCTCAAGCTCTGCCTTCAGAGCCCAGCACCGCTGGGAGTAGCTGTATTTTCAGTCAGCTTTCCTCAGCCTGATGAGAACTCATCTGAACAATGGCACTAGAGCAGATGGTAAGGGTACATCTCAGAGGTACCTCCATTTCCTGTCAGCGGTGACAATAGGATACACTCCCCTTTTGAGGATGATCATTGTAAAGAGATTGGATTTCATGTCCGTTGTGTTATCCACAACCGATTCTCTACAGACATCGGTCAGAGACCCCAAAATGAGGTACAAATGCTATAAACAATGCTTAGCAAGAGGTAGGATTCAATGTGGTCTCTGAGGCCACAAACATACTCTGTAGGTACACAGATGTGAATGTTTGGTAGTTTCTCTGATCCCCTAGAAAGATGTGATTTGAAGTGTGCTATCTTTGCTCACGGATGCACAGTTATGGGCATTCTTTTTTTGGAGCCAGTAAACACCATGTGACTATATAGCCGCAGGAAAATTACATCATGTCAACACAGATTGGCTGATGGCACCACATTATGTCCAGTCCCAAGTTATGAAATGAAAAGGAAACTGAAACATTTCAGATTCATATGTTGCTTGCAATGATTCCAGTGCACGTCTACTTTTGAATGAATAATCATAGATGTAGAAACTGTTTTTTACCCAAAAAATGGTGCAGTTATAGCATCTACCAGCAGTGGCAAACTGACAGTGCTAAATAGCAAAACCTTGACCTACTGGTTGAAATATTGACATAAATCAATATTTAATAAATTACATTATACAACAGTTTTCACACCTCAATACATTGGTCAGATGTTGTATTTCAAGACATGTGTCTTTTTTCTTTTCTTTTTTTTTCATAAAACACTAAAACACTAAATATAGTAACAAATTCTTAAGCATCTCATACCAAACCACCACAGCTAATAACAAACGTCATTGTAGTCCTAGTAACAGAGGCTTGAGCCGTTGATAGCAGACTAGTGCAGTTAATAATGAAGTTATTAGACAGAGAGAGAGAGAGAGAGAGAGAGAGAGAGAGAGAGAGAGAGATTAAGCATGTGTGATTTACCTGAGTAATTCACTGACCTACTGGTTGAAATATTAAAATTAAATCAGATGTTGACAGTTGGGATGTGTGTACTTTCATGGGCAAAAAAAAATGTCCATTGTCTATTACCACTAGTGTAGCAATAAGCAAACCAAGCAGTTTTCTGTGTCAACATTGTAAATTTGCATGAATAACCTTGAAATCTTTTACCTTCAAGCAAAAATCCCAATCACTTAAATTCCTATTGAAAGGCCGCAAAAATTTCACAAAAACAACTGTAAATGTGACCTTTATCCCACCATGAGAGTAAGACTACGTTCAGAATATATATATTTTATTTATTTACTGTGTTGTATATATATAAATGAATAGTGTGCAGTATCCAGTTTTAAGCTAGTTCCAAACTGACCTGAAAAAGCAACTGGCTATCCACATTTTTACATTTTTAAACCCTTGTGGTGGAAATCGAGTTTTTAAAAATTGTTTACATGTCTGTCTAGTGACTTTGTCTGTCAGTAGACGACTGTCTGTCTAGTCATACTTAAAGACAATCGATGTGCAAATTCACCATTGCTGCGCATTTTCTTCTTAAAAATAATGTGTACCAAAGACAGTCCCAAAAACGCCCTTTCTAAATTCAGAATTTAATTAAATTCACTCACATATTCACTCTCAATAACCATTCATCCAATAATGCCACTTGCCATTGGTATAGCATTTACTACTTTCATTAAATGAGTAAAAGTACAGCAGGTCTGAACTGGTGTGACTGATTGGAGGTCGAGACCAATTAGTATATTCATGAATCCACATGTGTAGAGCTACATCCAAGCATTTTAAAAAGGCGAAAATGTGATTGTTTAAATATGTCATTTGTGATTACCAAAGATTAGTTTTAAGGGTATAAAATCAGTGACAGCAGGGAAACTTTCAATGTAAAAGAAGGAGTGGTGGCCATTTGTAACTTAAAACTATATCACAATATGTTATGGTATTTATTGTGATAACGATATCAATGACGATAATTAATATGCATCCACTAAGAAACAAAAAACTACTTTTTCTTTAGAGAGAAGTATTATCTACCAATTTTTTTTCATTAAAAAATAAATGTAATGTTAATGTAATCTAAAAATAGGTTCAATCCAAAACTATTACACTATTAAACTATTACTATATACAAAACTATTACACTATTACTATATACACATGCAAAACCTGTATCGCACACGTGCTACTCTAGAACATTTATTCATTGCACAGACCGATTTTTTGTTGCACTGTACAGCCCTGACCAAATCAGTTCCAAATTGTAAAGGCAGTTTAACAAAGTCATACAGGTTTGGAATAGCACGAGGATGACTAAAATGATGACAGAATTTTTATTTTTGGGTTGACTATGCCTTTAAACCTTCATGTTTGCTGAAACTCCAGGAGATTTGAATTTCACAGGAAATCCAACAGATGAAACCAGTGTAAAGAACACAAGCAGACAAGACAGAGAAAACAACACCACAGATTCAGCACAATGCACCACTGCTGGGTGACATTTTCAAGCCACAAATCTTGAAAGATGTCAGAACAAGAGGGAAAAATCACCTACTTATGTTCACACAAATAGTACAGCTAGCTAGCAAAACAATTCACAGCGTTATCCCTATTGGCCTTGTCTATATTGCTTCAGCCCCACAGTTTTCATTGTTGACATTCCTCATCATCCCATGCCATCATCTTTATGAGCGTATCTCCACACCAGGTGCATGTCATATCAGTTTTGAGCTCTTTTATTGTTGTTTTTGGACGAGTAAGGGCTGTAATTATCTAATTGTCACATGGCTAATCACAGTGCTGATTCTATTGAATGGCGAAGCCCGCCTTTTTGACGGCAAGTGCCAAAATCAGTTGACAACCTGGCCTAGACTCTTAATTAATTTTCCACCATGGTCTTCTCGCGATCACTAACTGTTGCTGAATTTCATGCTTGGAGTTCTCCATGCCGCTATAATTTCCTATTAAGCCTCAGTTTGTCCCAGTGCACTGAAATACACTTGAAAATAATGACTGGTATTATATGAAACAAAACCTCAGTGTCCCCTTGAAAAGCAATATTCAACAGTGTAATCCCCAGTCTGAAACATCTCAAGTCCTCGACATACTCACGCTTACGCACACATGTGGATTAGGTTGTAGCGAGGGCAAAGTGAGAAAATCAGACACATAAACTGTGAATTAACCCTCTGAGGAAATACATGCAAGACATTTCCGCAACAACCGGCGCTGCACATATTGTTTCGAGGGATGTGTCCACAGCTGTTAATGTTTGCAATACAGCATGGGATGCAACCCATTTGAGGGTGCGAGTCTAGCTGGAAACCAGTGAGTCCGTCTGGAGTGCATGTAGCAGTAGCCTCGAAAATGTCTTACACTCTCAACAAATGAATTAAGCATCAGCGGCCTGCATGACTGAGATAAGCGCTCTACTTCACTTTGAAGGATGCTCGTACGCTTTGACAGCCAGCTCTGTAATTTTAGTGCCAGAGTTCTCTGACGCCGGGAGAAAGAAGAGAAAGAGCACTTTAAACAGATCCCAGACTCTCTAGCATAACACAATCATCTTGGCATGCTCATCTTCACGCTGACCTTTGGGAGGGTAAGGATCTGTGGATATATACTAGCTAAGAGGTGGTCTACATATCGGATCACTCTGTCAGCACTTTTTGCTGGATAAGGTTATTAAAAGAAGATTTTTTTTTTATTGGTCTTATGAAGTATTCTAATTTGCTGAGATAGTGAATTGGTGGGTTTTTGTTAAATGTGAGCCAAAATCATCACAATTAAAAGAACCAAAGACTTAAACTACTTCAGTCTGTGTGCACTGAATTTATTTAATACATAAGTTTCACAATTTGAGTTGAATTACTAAAATAAATGAACTTTTCCACACACATTCTAATTTATTGAGATGCACCTGTATTTACTTTACACGTTCCTGGTCTTATTTAGTCTCTGGAATAACTCTGCTCTTCTCCTGATGTATCTATTGGCAGAGTTAGATATACCATTGTTTGGTGAATTTCCATGTGCAAAAATCCATTCATTTTAACAGGAATCCACAGCCATTTCTCCACATTCAGGCCAAATGGTTCTAAGAACGTAAGGAACGGTTCCAGTTGTGTTTTCCACTTAAGTTTGGTTTGGCATGGCACAATTGTAACAGTTCTTGGCCCAAAGGAATCAGCCAACCATAATCTATCTAAAAGGGGCATGACATTTTCCCGACCAGGCGCTGAGTGCTGCCAATCACAACTGACACTCTGGCCCAGCTAACCAATCACAGCACCTTTCATATTTCGGAAGGCAGGCCTTAAGTTGATGCAGGAACTATTCGAGCCGGTTCATGCCAGTCTGGGAGAGAGGTGTTTTGTATGCTAATGTTTAAATTATGTGAAAAATAATTGTGTGTTTTTCGAACAACCTAGTATGAGAGCCTGTTCTAGTACACAAACAAAATCAGGACACACTTTGTAAAAGAGCGTAATAGGACCCCTTTAAGAAACGGAAACACTTTAGTCCAGTGGTTGGAAAAGCCGTTTGTGTGATGTGGAATTTCAAGCATAAACATTAGGTTTAACCTACATTCGTGATCATGAACTACCACTGATAAATACTGTACTTCAGCAGTAGTACGTTATTATTCATTATTATTATTATTATTATTATTATTATTTATTATTTATTATTATTATTATATTATTATTATTATTAATTATTATTTTTCAGGGTTTATAATCATTTAATCATTTAATCATTTTATTTATTACATTTCATAATATAATCAAGTATATATTAATTTAAGCCATTTATGGTACTCATTTATTGATTTATTCAAATGATTAGTCATTGTAAATCATATTATTATATTTTTTATTATTTTCTCCCTTTGTTGTTTAGTCTTATGATGTGTAGTTTCCAAGGAGTATTCGTTCACGAGAAATATATAGAGAAGGTCTCCATTCCAAGGGTTTTTCAATGTCACCAAGACATTGTTTGTGAAGCAGTAATTTTTCTTTTGCTATGGCTTAACACTTATTGGATTTGTGTTCATCAGACAACAAGTCTGTTCACTGCAACAATATGCAACTAAAATTTATTCAATAAACTCTGCTCATTTTTTTCATTTTCACTTTGTCTCTGCTTATGCTCTTCACTGGCTTTAAGCCTATGTCAACTTCTAGGCTGATAAAAGACTGTTAATATAATTTTGAGTATCAGACAAAACCTGGTGTTTGTTCTGGTTATGTGAACCAGACAAGACTTGCTGTTAAACAGGTTGATTAGACAATTTTTGCTGACTTATTGCTCTTAGTTACCAGAGTCAAAATGGACATTTTCTGACAGCACAACTCTCTTAAATACAATGACAGTTCATAGTGACTACACCATGGCCACAATCAGGTTATTGTAATTTCTTTAAGGCAGACACACAGAAAAATATAAATATGCTGCTCATTCCTGCCAGAACGGCATCCTTTGTTACAGACTCTGAAAGACATTTCTTCTGTGCAGTAATAACTATAGGAATCAACTACACACAGCCAGAGTGACTGGAAATGTGCTTGTAAATAGGTCGCTCTGCGTTTGATTGTGGTTGTGTGTATGTATTCATGAAAGAGCGCTTGAGGAGAAAACTCACGCAGTAATAGCATGCTCAAGCCCGACTGCGTGGTGTGGGAAACGTCTCTCCTCATCATTCCCTGCAGGGCTTCAGTGCTCAGGTAACCCACCTCCCGCAGACAGCCGTCGTGGAAGACCCCGGTGCACGTCCGGCAGGGGAACAGATCGTCTGCTGTCCAAACCTCACACAAATAGCATATCTCATCGTTGATGGGCTGAATGCAAAACAGATAAAATCATTCCTTACTTAGCAACTAAGACTCTTACTGATTCACTCAAAGAAAGATCATACAGCCCCCTGAAAAATGCCAAATTACACATGACAGGAAGCGTGGAGACTCGTCAATAAGCTAACACCTCTTCAATTTAATCTCTATCATCACCCCTCCACTAAATGCCTTTCACTAACAGGTCACTCAAATCTAGCAAATACTCTCACTAGACATTCCCTGCACATTTAAAGTCTCCTATTGGTTTTTTTCTCGCGCGGCAGGAATACTGCATGTCGCGGTCACTGCTTGCATGTCATACTGTAATATGTGGAAGTCATGCCTGATTTGATGAATGCCCCATAAGCAAGAAATTTTTACTGATCCCGGCGAGCGAAATTTATTTAAATTTTAATAAATGCTCAACTGAGTGCAACATAAAATAATGGTGTTATGGACAGTATACGACATCTTACTGTTCATATACAATCTAAAAATCTACTGCTAAACTATTGTGCAGAAATCATTACTTTGGAGAACTGCCGTTTGCCCAGCCTACTATTACGAGCACATGAGTGATTTCATTCGATGCATCGCATTCATTCATGCAGTCATTCATTCATTTCTTTAATTACTCTTTTGACACATTAGAAACAAGCCTACTTAAAAAAGGCTAGACTCCGTTTGAAGCAACTTAAGGGGAAAATGATATTTGAAAATATAGTACAGATGTAATGTTCCTATAAAAAGCATATGTGAGAGTTTAAAAAAAAAAGATGCGGCATTGTGATTGACAATAACATATGTTATTTAGTCAATTATGCGCAGCAAAATTACATTAGTTCTTACAATTAATTTACAAACAAAAATAATAGAACATAATACTCCCATGAATTTATATATCGGAAAACAAATATTAATGTCCAGCAGTAATGTTGAACAAACATACTCGCTTAACGATAAAATAGATGCCACAGAGACGGAAGGTTTAACTTGATCGCTTTGATTACAAAAAAGTGCATAATATTATTATTATTATTGATTAGTGATATAATTTTTAGTATCCTATGATATTATTATTATTCGTGATTTTATCTATGAAACCATTTCCGGTTTCATGAACCATGTTCTGAATATAATTATATTCATCTAAATCATATATAATAAATTAATAAATATATATTAATAAATAAGAAGTCTAACCAAAACATAAAAAATAATTTAATTTAAGCTTAAATCAAACAATAAGTACTGCCACAATTCCAAAATAAAAATAACGCAATTAAAAATGGGTTGTCGCCGCCCCAGCTACTGCAATAAAATAATGTTATGCTGATTTGAATATCTGAAGAACTACAATTACTAAAATCAAAGCACTGAAATAACTAAACATGTAAACACTCATCTAAATAGTAATACTATTTTAAAAACAAAAATATGATGAAATCAGTGTTAAAAGTTTACTCACAACGTAAATGAAAATTAAAAGATAAAAACTGAAAATATTAAAACTACAATCTAAATACAGTAAATAAAAATTCTAATGACTACATAGGAGCAATATATAAATTTATACCCTAAATATAAGACATGTTTTCTTAAAACTAATAATAACACATAGTTGACGACCTTACTTAAGAGTTAGTTCAGCCTTCCAACGGGTACTGATGGGTGCTTGGCGAACTACATCACTGAGTTAGAATCTACTACTCCATATGAACTGCATTTTAGCATCATCTTATTCATGCTTTCTATTCCTCCGCTGAAGCACCACCCTCTAGAGAGCATGACTGTGGATGATCTGGATCGGCATACTATTTGACAACCCTGGCACCTTAAAGGCAATCTCAGGAAGTCCGAATATTGTAGAAGCCTTGGAAACGATGCCCGGAGACAAAATGTCGAGTTCAAAGTTTTATTCATTTTCAAGGACGTTGCGTGTCAGACCAAGGCTCCACAGGAGTTTGGGATAGGTTGGAGAGCTGATGACTCACGGCCCATGGTCACAGACGCGGCCTGCGGCCTGACTAAGTTCTGCTGGATTCTGCTATGAGCAAAGCTACAATCAGAGCTAAAATTATTACAAGGGTGAAAAGAGACCGGCCAGGGGAAAGATGTGGACGCTGCGAAACCAAGCATAGAAATTAGACTTTACCTCCAGCCATGCCCCCTCACCTAATCAATTCAAGTCAATTAGTTAATTTGGTTATTAGCACACCTGTTTAAGCTATCTTGGTACTAGGAAACCAGGGATCTCATGACTTGTCACAATCATTTCCAAGATGAAAAATGTCACCCTACTGCTCGGCTATCTCGGCACCAAGACACACTCCAGCTCTCAGTTGCCATCTTCATGGACTGTGACATGTGTTCTCTGATGGTACGGTAGAGGCATTGTGATATGAGCGCGGGGGAGAGAAGTGCTGTATTTAGAAACTCGGTGGCATCGATCAGAAGAGGCCAAAGGACGTCACCTGCCACTGAGCCTCGTGAAGCTGATCTAAAATCAAGCTCTGCATCAGTACTCTCAGTCATGCATTTTGCACGTTAATTAATAAGAATAAATATATTTATTTATTTTTTTTTTTTTTTTTTCCCCAAAGAAACAAAAAAAATTACATTCATACAGGTTTTAAAATGATTTATATAACCAAAAAATCATACCCATATTTAATCGATTGTTCTTTCAAAAAATTTTTTTTATCGAAATCCTCAGTCCCAAGAATCAAATATCTCTAGATGTATAGATCTGTTAGCGATAGTTCTATATTCTAGACACTGATAGGACAAAGAAAGGCCCTCATTTTATTATCTTTATTTCATGGTTTATGCTCTTTGAGGGACAAAGTGTTATTCCTTTGGGCAAAGTAAAAGCAAAGGTTTGCATGCTCGCAAGGATATTCACCGCGTGTATTTTTCACGTTCACGTCACTACTGCAGTTGGTGATGTGTATTAATTGTCCTGAACCAATTTGCAACATCGGCAAAATGCATCTAGAACATAACTCACAAAGACGAGTCAAATTGGCATCTCATTTCTGGCCTGCTTTATGTCTTTTATTTCTGCTGACAGAGAGAGACCTGCAGTATAAACGAAAAGCGTTCTGGTGAGAGGAGTGGTGTGGAGATCGACCGCTTCTACGCTGTTTTGCAGGTCTGGCCCCACTCGACCGCCAAGCTTTAGTGATCCCAATTAATGTTCGGGACCGGATCCAAATGCCAGCGCAGCTCACCCCTGCCAGGGTGTTTTTTCCAGACAGCCTATACCTGCTGCACCAGCACTGTCAAACAAAACCTGAGCTGGCCATTTAGGCTGAGCGGGAAGCAGCTTCCCTTGCTCACAGGTCTGTAACATCTTCTACCATACAGGCGTTACAGAGGCAGGTTTCAGACTCCGAGAGAAAGGAGACTACCTGCCAAAACCAGCACCCAGTCTACCCTTTTAGCTGGAAGGAAAGCCAGACTAGTTTTGTATATAAATTTAGTTTTGTTTGTCATGCTCCAGTTGTAGGTAAATAACCAAGTATGAAGGTCTTTAAGGTTAAGAGAGGTTGTTCTAGAGGTGTGGAGTTCAGGACTGTTGCTATAAGTGTCTAATTTTGAGGCGTGGTGTCCAATACAGTCAGAAGCATAGTATGGAGTAATATATTAAGTATAAAAATAAAATAAGTACATGTATTACATAGGTATGAATAGTAGCACCCCCCCCCTAATCTAACCCTAATTTAATCATCATCAACAACAACAAAAAAAAAAAAAAAAAAAAAGAAACAAATAATGCTGGAGGTTGGCTTGTTTTATTGAATTAAATTATTGTTGTGACTTACGTTTTTGTATTTATTTATTGTATAAAATTTTTTTTAAAAAACGAATGGTATAAGATAAAAAGAATTAGAAATAAATTTACAATATAAAAAATTATGTATTTATAAATATATAATACAAGATTATGATAATTTGTATATATTTCCGCTGTTCACGTAGGTAACTATATAGCAACTAAACAAAAATTAAAAATGGTTAATGCTAAAAAAAAATTTAACAATTGTCTCATTTCAATAAAAAATAAACAAATAAATAAATGACAAAAATGAAATCTATAAATAGTGGTAATTTAGGCTGTCAGTTACCATTATAAAATTATAAAAATTCGAATCATTTTTAGACAATTATCCAAAGATTCTGGGGCGGATTATGGACCTGTTGTGTGTGTTGTGTCCCCATGTGACCCAGTTTTTAGTAGTCCCAGTGATTGTGGTTAATTGATCCGCAGTTGTTGTCTCATGCTTCCCCAGTCATCCCGCCTTTCTAAACAATGTCCTCATCAGTTCAATTTTGTTGGGCTCTACCAGTACGTATGCGTTCTTCCCCTGTTCTCCATGTTGGACACAGTTACCGCTGTGTTGGATGTAATAAAGACGGTCTTGTAGGTATCTACGGCTCCATGTTCCTTCCGGCAGGCGGAGGCGATGACAGAAGACCCGCCCCGGAAACCAGTGTAACTTGCGGTGTCACCTCGCTGTTTGGTTGGCCGTGTTGGGGTGGTCTCTCAGGTGGGTTTTCTGTAGGTTGTGTTGTATGGGATCCCCTCATTCGCCTCGGAATAAGCTCCTCCTCACGCTGGAGTAGGGGTAGAATTTGGCGCAGGGACACATCCGAAGACTGGGTGTCTGGATCATAGGTATGCCACCTCATACCAACTAGTACAGGTCGACAAAGAGAACATGGAGACGCTCTCGTGTGCATTTCTAAGGCGAATCAGGCCAGTGATACATGTGTCACAGGAGAGGCCCGTCGTAATCCCAGGGATGGCTAATTTCCGCCGCCTTGTGGAAAAGATTGGGAGGAATCGAAGTGGACATGGCAAGAATGGAATTCTTGTTGCACCGCCGTTGCGCAACGGAGGATGCAGTCGCCAGTTGCCGCTCCCGACCCAGAGCACCACGCCCACCACATCTCCCACCGAGGTCACTGGCGAGACAATCAGCCCCCCCCTCAGACCAGGTGTGAGAGCGAGGTACTACAGTGCAAACCAAAGCCATAGAGAGTCCCTTCTAGGGTGGACGGTGTGCAGCGACGGAAGTGGAGGCTCCGACCCCCTGCATCGTGGCTCGAGGGTGATGGTGGACGTATGGGAGTGCCAAAAGGGCCAAAAGACTGACGGAGGTGGAGCTTATAGGACTGGGAATCTGAACTGGAGATTGAACTGGCCCACTACTCCCTCTCCCAATCCGTCTCCGCTTGGTCCTAGTCCAGGCCTCCTTCATCCTTGGTTTCTTGTCGCAGCCCTGAGGGGGGTCCAATCGTCTCCAGTGCCTGGCTCCTAGAAAGGTCCGCCAGTGCCTCACGCACCTCGAACATGACCCTAACTCCCTACCCGCTCCTGCCTCCTTCCACCTGCTGTCATCTGGCAGCCACCTTCTGCTCCCCCTCAGCCCACCATCTATGCGTGGCGAGCCTCGCGGGACATGCCATCCTCCAGCATGCGCTGTGGGTCGAAGTCTGCACTACACTTTCGCCTCCAGGCGGACCTCATCCCGGACTCCCACCATTGGGCCCGTTAGTCCCTCACGCTCCACCTCGGATCCTAGCTCCCTCGCCTCACATTGTCGACACCATTGGAAACCAATCAGCTCTCACCGGGCTCCTTTGTCCCTGCGGCCTCCGGCTTGGCTCAGCGCATCAGACCCGCCAGCATGTCGGAGACTACTCTCCACAGGCTGAGCTAGTCCGCTCTTGTCCCACCAGCTCCATTGGGCTCCTTCCTCCCATACAGCTCCCCAGTGGTCCTTAATTCACTCTGGCTCCACTTGCGGATACTCTGGATCTCCGCCAGCTCCCTCGGTCGCCAGAACCCTCGGCTCCACCTCGGCCCCCTTCGTGATCCTCATCACCCCCGGCTCGTTGGATTTCCGGTCTCCCCGTGCCTCGGTGCTCCTCCTCCACCAGTTCCGCCACCGTTGGTCGGGCCCCCCTGGAATTGGTGGTCATTCCCTCCTCCGCCCTGGCTCCATGCCCTCCGTGTTCTCTGTCTGGCCGGCCCCACTCGCCGGGGGCCATCCTAAACCGGAATCGTCCGTACCAAGTTCCACCCAGGCCTCCCTTGACTACGGTGCAAGGCAGGCCTTTTGGGAGGGGACTTCATTGTCGGTATATGGGCAGGTCTGCTGTGTGTTTTGCTCCCTGGTAACCCAGTTTGTCTCGTGATTGTGTTAATTTGATACCTGGTGTGTCTCATTCTTAACAATATCCTGCCACAATTATGTCTTTCAAGTTCAGTCTTGTAGGGTCTACAGTTAAGTATGTGTGTATGAGCCACCTGTTTCCAGTTGGATTTACGCCTGTGGGGCTCTAATAAAGATCGTTTCGAATTATCTACGGCTCCGTTGTTTCTTCTGGGCAGATTAGTGTGACAAGAGCTTGTCTGATGTAGGGTTTTACGGCGGAATATAATTAACTAACAAACTTATTCAACGATTTCATTACAAAAAAATAAAATTGTAAAAACACTAGTTGTCTAATATACTGTATGAGTCCACCCAATAAAATATAAAAACTAAAGCAAAAAATGGTTTCTAACAAATGTTAAATGAATGTGAACACATTTTACAAATGTCCATTTAATAAAAATAAATCTATTGAATAAATTACTCCTGTCAATTAGCATTCTTAATACATTTAAGGACTATCATTTCATACTTGCCTTCTGACAAACCAATTCCCATGTCCACCTCTATTGATAGGCTGGTCTAGTATGGGGGGACATAAATAAAATTAAACATGAATTCTAAAACCATGTTTTTAAATGAGTAACAAGACTAATGAGATATGAAATTGATATTTGTATGAGATTATCCAAACATCAAATTAGGTAAACTAGTAGTTTTTAACTTTACACTGACCATTATGCAAAAAAAATGGAATAGTATAAAGAGAAATAACTTTCTGCAGTAAAAAACTCTGATGACAGATGAGCAGGAATATAGGAGAACCAAAAATAAAATGTTAATGTTTTATTTTAGTCATATTACCTGCTCTCTTTGCCCAAGTGGCACATCTACCGGTTGGTCGTCGTTGACCTCTCTCTTTGGCCGCACAAACGTAGGAGGAGTGAGCTGATGTGCCTTCTTTAGATCCTCAGGCTCCACCTTCCCATCCCGGAGCCGCCCCCAAGCCTCCTGATTGGCTTTATGCTCCTCTGTGGGCAGAGCTAAGGCCTGCTGATTTGGTACTGACCCTGGTTTGCTGTCCTTGTCTTTCTGTTCAGTGTGCTCTTTGTTAGCCTGGTGAGATCCATCAGCAGATCCTTCCCCGTTCTCGGCTATGACCTCTTCAGTCTGGGCCACAGCCGCTGGAGCTGCCCGGTCCTTCAGAGTGTCTTTAAATGCAGACACCACCGCGCTGCACTTCTGCACCTTCTCCACCTGCTGTTTCTTGGACATCAGCACACCCATGGCTGCAATATAGTAACACAGCAGAAGCTATTTTCAACATGAGACATTATTATATCATATCAGGCAATTCAATCACCTATGGTGTTTTTTTCAGCAGGTTAAGCTTTAAATCCTACATTATATTAATAAAGAGAGAACAGTTCTCATGCTTGCTGCGTATGTGTTAGCACCCTTTGGCATACAAATATAAAAGGTTGAAAAACAGACATTTTAAAGAATCGACTTTTTCTCTAATCCTTGCTCTGGCAAAATACCCCACTGCTGTATTAAGCATATTTGTGAACACAACAAATTTGCGGCACATCACCTCGACTAGAGCTTTCTTACCACAGATCTCTCATCTTATGTGATCAAGGAATGGATAGGTGGTGTCTCGTAGTGGTCTGTTGCCAGCACAGATCATCAATCTTAACCTTTTGAGTGGGTAGGGTCCTCATGTGTGATTTAGAATTTTTCAGTGATGTCCACAAAACTGGCAAATTCAACACCGCTTTCGACGCTTTGTGGCCAAAGACGATAGAATACCCAAGGAAGTGTTACTGTGTTATAGTTTGTTGGAATAGGGGAACAATTAAAACACTCAATATTGAGGCCTCTATTGAACGAAGCCCCCTCCTACTGAGGTAAAAGAGACAATCACTAATACGGTAAATAAAGTAAAATCTATCACTGAAGCTGCTGTTAGAAGTCCCGTTGCTAATAGAACAGTCAACGTTCTGATACGTTTTTTCCGGGCTCAGGACTATACATATCGACCTGGTTGGTCTAGCCTGGAAAAATAAGCCATTTTTATCACTATTTGAGCAAAAGAAACAACATTATGAGACAGTTTAATGTCAGGATTTCAAATGGTGATTCAAAGATGAAATTTAATTTTAAAACTTGGCGAGCATTTTTTGGGAGAATTTGATGTTTTCACCATTCACCCGAGATAGGGAGCTGCACTTGCATGCCTGAAAGGCATTACAAAGAGTGAAATGACGTGCATTAAAGAGACTTTGCTTTGGCTGGCACGGAGATGAACACTGGCACTTGTCGTTTATCACAGTGTTTTTTAACCACTTAGTTTGTTTTAGGTTTCAGTCATTTTAAATACACATAAGTAACTAGGAAAACAATAGATTAGAGAGTTTGTTACAATACACCATGGCTGTCTTAGAGAGCAGCAATAACAATTAATCACCAATATAATTTGACGAAACTGTTTCATTCATATCAAGATCACATAGTGTAAGTAACTAGAAAATAGCTAAACGAGCTAATGAGCTTCATTAATTTCATTCAATTTCGTTCAAAAAACGGCTGATTTATTCAGGAATAGTACATAGCTCTCCTTATGAATATGACATTTGAGCATCGGTTCACTCCCTGTGTTCCAGAAAGGTGGACTTATTCAGAAATCAAATCAACGCTGTGGTGCTCAGACACCATGGGCTGGATTGGGTAATCGGGCCATACCGGGCTTTCCCGGTGGGCTGATGCACCTAAAAGTGCAAACAGAATGTGTTTTTTTGTTTGGTTGTTGGGTTGTTTTTTTGCCAAGGACCATCACGCCAGGACAGCGAGCAGCCCGTGGACAATTGGTTTTGTCCTCCTGTATTGACAATGTAAACCATCCACTCAACAATGCGCTATAGAGCCGCTAAGAGCCGATTATTAAGTATTTTGGCTCCACCTATAGAAAGAATCGCTTCAACACAACTTCTTCCTCATCTGCTTTTCTTTCCCACAATTCATAGCAGCTTTATCAAGAACAGGCTTGCTGTCTGCGGTGGAGTGATGCGGGACAAAGAGCCAGGCAGAAGGAGACGAAGACGAGTAGTGAAGTCAAGTAAAGTGCTTGATGGTACGCGCAACGAAGGCAGGCATCTCAACCTGTCGTAGGAGAATGTAAATGCCACCTTCACGATTGATATTGGCCAAGTCAAGTCAAGTGTGGTTCAGAGAGGTTCCCAGGGGCAAATGCGAAATAAAGCTAGATATTAAAATTAAAAAAAGACATTTTGTCGGACCTGACTTTTTCTTCGTTATCCACAACAAGAATTGATATTGTGTGATGTACATATAGGCTTACACACAGGCTGCATCTCAATAAAATTAGAATGTCATGGACAAGTTCATTTTAGTTCAGTAATTGAACTCAAATTGTGAAACTCGTTCTAGTAAAATAATTCAGTGCACACAAACTGAAGGAGTTTTAAGTTTTATGACAGCCCAGGGTTCTTTGCGAGTGGGCCTTCAGCCTCATCTCGCATTTTTTTGGTCTCTTGTTTCTCATTTTTCTTCTTGACAGTACCCATAGATTCTGCTCATTTCACTCTGTGAACAGCCAGCTTCTTTGGGCAATGAATGTCCCTGTGGCTTACCCTCCTTGTGAAAGGGTGTTCAATGATTGTCCTTCCTGCAACTGTCAGATCAGCAGGCTTCCACCCATGATTGTGTAGCCTAGTGAACCAAACTGAGAGACCATTTTTAAGGCTCAGGAAAACTTTGAAAGGTGTTTTGAGTTGATTAGCTGATTGGCATGTCACCACATATTTTAATTTGTTGAGATAATTGAATTGGTGGGTTTTTTGTTAAATGTGAGCCAAAATTCATCACAGTTAAAAGAAACCAAATACTTTATTTTAATACACAAGTTTTACAATTTGATGTTGAATTACTGAAAGTAAATAAACCTTTTCCACAACATGCCTAATTTATTGAGATGCCACCTGTAACTTACACTACCACATGAGAGGAGACAATGCCTCCATCGACGATTTGACTGGTTATGCTAGGCTTAGATTGGTTCAATGCGATAAAATCCCCCCCGCCTCTTAATGCGTTCAATTGCTGTGTTCAATGCATGTTCCGCATTCGCGAAATCAGTCTGAATTAACAATATAATGGCATTAATGGAAAGGACTCATTTTAAAAAGTATTCCACACACGTTAGATATAACTATGGGTGGGGATGCTCAAACTAATATGAATACAAAAACACAGATGTGAAACTAAGAACATCGACATACAAGAGAACTGGGCAGCTACAGCCTGTCCACATACAAAACCTCTCTCCTGCTTGTCAATGCGAGTCCTTTTTAACAGAATTAACGCAGTGCTGCTGTCATTCTTAACACTTTCTAAACACACACTGCAAATTATAGGCTAACTGGAATAGGTGAACACGCAAATTTACAGGGCCATGTCATGCCCAAGATCATTTAGGATTATGCAAAAACACCACATTTAATTATTTAGGTTTTTAAGATAGTAATCATTGTGAAATTGTGGTTAAAATAGATTAAACAAACAATTTTTAACAAAAAGGCCTATTTTATATAATATATATATATATATACTATATATATATTTATCTATATATTATTATATATATATATATATATATATCTATATATTAATGTACATACTTTACTATACTGTAAATTCCTTTTTCAGTTTCCATTTCAATTTAAATTCACACTCATTAAATGCAAGGGAGCCAATGCTTCCTCAAATTATGATCTTTTTCCAACCCTGTTCAAAACACAGGAATGATGCACTTAAAAACGACTTTGAAAAGCATTAGCTTGGTTCTTCCATTCCTTGTGTTGGACATGACACTTTGATTTAGGCTTGTCCAAAGCAGACAATCAGATAATCTTGAAATGCTTGCTTCCATCCATTCAGCCTTTATCAGGGTTTAAAAAATATGGTGTGAAACTAGCTTTCAGTTGGCATTCTCATCGGCCTTCTAAACACAAAGTACATGCTCCTGCATTTCATGGGATATTTTTTTTTTGTTTTGTTTTTCCTTCCCCTCATTTATTCTTAATTCCTTGGACCCATCCGTTCTTTTCTGCTGTACCCACCTAATACAAGCCACTCTGTAATCTTTTGCATTTGTCCCTACATGCAGCATTTTGAAAACTTTCATTTGAGGGAAAATCACAGGAGGCGCTTTACTGGTTGCTGAGTACTCTTCTCCATCAAAGGTTCTGGGAGTGACAGAGGTTTTGGGCAGTAATTTACCCCGGCTTGTATGATGTATTTTACTCTGATTACAGCTCAGCGTTGTTCTTGAATAGATTGCCACATTAATGCCTTGCACAGCAAAACTAATTAACTGTGTATCTTTTAGGCACAATCTCAAAGCTGGCAGCAAACTAACTGCAATATATTATTGTTGAGAAGAATTAACATTACTTCTCGCTCTAAGTCAATAAAAATAAAATTGGGGACAGCTTCTGTTAAAACGGTTCGCTTGTCAAAACAAACAATAATTGTTAAGTTTCCTGAATTACAGCCAGGCAACCGTTCAAGAAAACAATCAGGATTGCCACATAGGGTGACAGAATGAAATCAACAACAACATTTTAAACATTGTTTATACATAATTTATTTACAATCAGATACCACCAATATAGCTTATCAGTAAGTAATTTAGCTGGAATTTGACTAATTCTAATAGTGTTTTGTACATTATTGTATGTATTAAATATCTTATTATTTTTGTATACTGCTACAACAAAGAAAAATGTGCTGGATTAGTGCCAAAAAGAATCCTGTGATTTTGTTTAAAACCTATGATTAATCATAATTCATTTTATATATGGGTTGTTTTATTTATATTTGATTGGATTTTCTTTGACTTATATAAATACTATTTTTCCTCTTTAATACATGTTGGGGTCATATTGTGCACATTTGCACTTCAGTCTTCCCCCGAATCATTCATCATAATTTAATAACTTGCTCCATCTCTGACATGGCTATCCTAAGAACATTACCAATGTATGGAAGCCTTTTCCTGCTACAGAAAAGTAAAAAGAAATAATAAAGTCATTTCAACTCCGTTTTCTTCTTGCCCCCTTGTGATTGCATGTGATCTTATCTAATTCAGACATTTCCTTCCTCAGAATTTTATGTTTATATCTTGAGAACTTGTGAGGTATCCTATCCTCACAACTTTTTTCTCTCAGAATTGCAAAATCTGAGTTATATCTCGCAATTAATCACTCAGAAGAGCAAGATAAAACTCAGAATAGCACGAAAAGAGAGTCAGAACTGTGAGATAAAGATATATATATTTTTTTTTTCCCCCCATGGCAGAAAGAAATTGTCAGACTCTGTTCCAGTTTTTTGTTGTGTTTTGTTCCCCGTGTGCTCCGTGACCCTCCATTTTTTTGTTTTGTTTTTTACTTATAATTCTATTACGTTTAATTTATTATTAATTTATATAATTTATTTCACTAGGTTGAATCTGTGAACTCATGCGTTCCCCTTTGTAAGCACTCATTGCATCAGTCTGAGGAAAGTGTAAATGCAATTTTGTTGTCCCGCAGTCCTGCACGACCTGATGAGCGGGAAATTGCATAGAACGCCTAGACAATCAGTGTCTTAGAGCTGGTGATTTCCAGCAGGATCATATTGTATCAGAAGCCACATATGCATGCGTGAACACTCTGATGCTAGAACTAGATAACTGGTGACACACGACGTTCAAACTGTGGACTATGGCATTGATGGAATGAAGAGTCCTCGAGACAGAAGACAGAGGTTCATCGCAGGTCTCCCTCGAGGAGAATAAAAGATGAGAATCGTCTCGGGCGACAGAGCATCCTCGTAAATAAACGTCTGAGCCAGTCCCTTTTTGAAACCCTTATGAAAATGACTCTCGGCTAGAAATGCCCACTGCATTCCCAACTCTCAGCATAGATTATAACATGTTCATTTTCCAGTGACGGCCCGATGGCTTTCAGACGCAGGGAGAAAGCAATTACTGCCAAACAGAGAAATAAGCAATGGAAATAACTGAACTAGGATGAGTATTAGGACGTTTTATCATTTATTTATTTTTTGGTCTTTTTCATTTATTAGTCATTTGTATGTTCAAATGAATTTAAAATGGATTTTAGTAAATTTTTTTTTAGATGCCAATGTAAAGCACTTTCCATTTATTATTGTGTATGCTATAAAAATACAATTGCCATGCATACGCGAATAAACTAAAAAGTTCCTGAACATTTAAATTGATGTATTATGACTGACAAAATACTCATCAGATTACAAAAATAAAATTGTTTTGGGATGCAAAAATGTTTCAATAACAAATCAGAATTCTGACTATTCTTACACTAAAGTGCCACTATTATGCAATTTTGGAATATTGCCTTTCATGCAGTGTTATGTGCTGTACATGTGAATGTAAACGAACTGCAAAGCTGTAAAAGTCAGAAGTGCACAATAACGTAGTTATTGGTCTCACAAAAGATAAGAATCAGCTATTAACAGCCTAAATAATGACATCAGTACAATCAATCCCCACACCGGGTAATACATTGCATAATGCCCGCCTAGGTTCTACAACTTGACCCGCCCTCAGACACTGTAGTTGTCATCATCATGTCGGAGAAGGTAGTACATGGTAATGATGCAACCGGGAGCCGGTTTTGAAAACGATAAAAAATGTTGACGATTCCCAAGTCAGTTGAGATGTTAAACGAAATAATGATACATTTGGGTTGGGGGTTTATATGAATGTATCTCTGAGGAGCATTGTCTTTAGAAAAGTCTAGATGGTATTTTCTTTTCATCTTGCCTCCGTTAACTGCATAATATTTTTAAAGCGGCAGAACTTCTTTGTTTATAGCTTGCCAACCCAGGAAACGCTGTATCTGCTGTTCCATTAAAGCGCACCTGCTGTCAGATAGTGAATCTGCGTATCATTCAGCCCATCTGTGATTTGTTTCATTCAGATATGTTTATCGCATATGTATAATTTCACAAAATTAAAGTCAGACCATTATGGTTTTTGTGTCAAATGTTTGAATTTATTAAATACAATGTCTAAAACTGCTTTTGGTTTGTGATTAAAATGCAGTGGTTGCCTCTAATTTTTAAATAGAGCACATAGCTAATTTGATATTTTCTGAGAGATTACTTTCATTGTATCTATTTATTTGATTTGATTGGGGATTTGTTGTTAAAACTGAAATCTCACTTTCGGAAATTGTATTGTGAAATCAGTATTGTGAATTGTATTGATTGTGAGTTGAGTGAATCGTTACATCCCTAGTTTATAAATGTCTTAACTCGCATTGTTGGTTTAAAAAAATAACTAAATAACGTGTTGAAAATCGTATCGTGAAATCATTATCATGAATCATAATCGCATGTGTGGTTGCGTGACTCGTAACATCTCTAAAAATTTGGAATTCGGTGGCCTAATGGTTAGAGAGTCGGACTCCCCATCGAAGGGTTGATGTTCGAGTCCTCGTGGCCGGCACGGAATTGTGGGTGGGGGGAGTGTGCATGTTACCAGTTCTCCTCATCTGTGGCACTCCCTCTTCAAATCTTTCATAGACTTAAGTGCCCTTGAGCAAGGCATCGAACCCCCAACTGCTCCCCGGGTGCGCCGCAGCAATAAATGGCTGCCCCACATGCTCCGGGTGTGTGTTCACAAGTGTGTGGTGTGTGTGTTCACTGCTCTGTGTGTGTGTGCACTTCGGATGGTTTACATGCAGAGTCACGAAATCTGAGTATGGGTCACCATACTGTCTGAATGTCACTTTCACTTTCACTTTCAAACTAAATTTTTTCTTTTCACTTTCAACTTCCGAATGATGAGGCCCTGCAAAGATTCAGTGGTTAAATATTTTTTTTTTCTGAATAATACCACAGGCACAGCCAATCGAGAGCAGAGGTGAGGTTCACAGAGAGGAGGTTTTTAGAGAGACCTGGAATCTTCAGAACTCTGCTTCGAATGAAAGCGTTTGAGAATCGCTGGCAAATTAGGTGATATTAAAACTGCATATGTTGATACAATGAAAGCTTGTTTTTTTGTTTGTTTGTTTTTGTTTTTGTTTTGTTTTTTTACCTTGGCATGGCATGTAAACCTATTGTAGTAACACCCACAAAACAATATTAGGAATCTTACAAAGGTCATAATAGGGGCACTTTAAATCTCTGCAAGGATGTTGCCTCTGGAAAGTAGAAAGAACCCATTTGTATTCTGGGGCCACACTTTGAATTTTAAATGAAAGATTTGCTAAGTGTTTCTATTTTGTGGTTGAGTTTGACAGACAAGAAGCTGTACCGCACTTCTTTGTCAGGATTTGTAATAATTAGAGAATCAAATATTGGTCCGACTGCTCATTTGAATATTGAGAGGTCTGAAATATGGAATATGGAAGTCTACGGTGATTGACACCTGAGAAAGTCCTTTTTCCATAAATATGGGGGGCTTCCCAAGTATGTGATTCACGCAAATCGGATTTTTATTAAAACCAACCCTAAATGTTGTTCCTATATATGCACTACAGAAAGATGTGAAAAATTATCTACGAGAATATCAAAATGCTTTTACATTAAGTAATGAATAAGGCATTATTAGAGTTGATGTAGGTTGGTCTATTATTAAACTGGAAGCAGCGTAATATGTGACACCTCAAGGAAAGCATTAAGTAAATTATCCGTTATTAAAACCAACCTGGCACAAGGCAAATACAGGGATACTCCTTACACGGTCTCTGAATTCAGATACAAGGTTGAAGTTGGGTTGGATTTTAAAAGGGTAACGCCGAGGGGAATTAAAGGCAGGTCCCTGAGAATAAGGATTTAGAGTTTCAAGTGTTTTGCACTAAACGGGTGACACACACCACCAAGGGCAGCAAGTCTCACAGAATATCAAAGGAGAAGGATATCATTCCCGTTAGAAGGCTCAAGAAAGGTGCAGGTGTATTATTTTGGGCACAACAGCTGTCTTCAACCAACACAGCTCACTCACCGGCCACACTATACTTCCGATTGTAAAAAAGTTAGAATGACCTAACTCTGAAGTCGCAGTGTGCTTAATTGTGTCGGGCTGAATATATGAGGAGGCGGTTGACCAGTCATGAGTGCTTGAGTGCATAGAACGCGCACAGGATCGCCATATGTAAAAGCACTCTAGCACTACCGTCTGCTCTGGTCTCTCATCCTATATGACAAATGACACAGACAGATCAGAACTATATATATGTGTTCATTTTTTATATACAACTTGTCACAGTCTTACGTAAATTTGTTAGTTACATGTTTATATATCACAAGAGCAGAACAGAACAGACGGTGTAGTGATAAGAAAAAGTCTAAAGTAAGGAATATAACTTTTAAAATTGAAGCGCAATTCTTCGCAGACATGACAGGTGTGTTGGACATGTGGCCGACTTACATGATGTAAATAGTGTGGCTTAAGCATCCAATAGCCGTTAAGCAGCGCATAAGATGATCAACGCCTCTTATCATCAGCAAGCGCAACATCTTGTTGTTAGGCGCGCCACGGGGTCTCGCCCAATGCTAGAATGGCTCCTAAATTAGTGAATAATGAGAGGCAAATGCGCTGTCCCTTAAGCTGAAATCAAACGAGACGATGGCTCTCCTATAAAGACGCAAACACGTATGTGGCAGTGGCCCAAGTTGAGCCGTAACAAAAGAAAAAAAAAACATTGTTTCATCTTTCCATTCCTTTCCCTGCTGATCCCAACATTAGGAAAGAGTGGATGAACTTTTTTTTTATGTAGATCCAGACCACATCAGTAAGAACTTGGTCCTTTGTTTATTTCATTTTACCGTGGATTAATTTGCAAACAAAGCACAATTTAACACAGGATTTTTATAAAGATTGAAACTAAAAGACGATGCAGTGCCATATACTGGATCTGAAAGTAATGTCACACCACACAAGTGTGAGTAACTGTTTTTATTACGTGGTTACTATTGCTTTATTAGAGATCGTACTGAATATTTATGCATTTTTAACCTTAATCACAGCAGCATCCATCTATGAAGGATGCAGGCTAAACACAACTGTCAACCAATCATAGCAGTGGGCGTTTACTTCCGAGTCTACAATCCACCACACCTATTCAAACAGTGTGTTCTGATGAGGGGGGGTCAAAACAAATAAAAATAGTCTATAACTTCTAATGCTAGTTTTTTTAAAATATTGATTAATGTTACAAGTGACCTCAGAGCACAGTACAAATTAAAAAATGCAGTCAGACCCCTTAATCACACATTGTCATCCTGAAAGCACTGGTTATTAGCTAGCTTGTTCTCATATCATATTTGCATATACATTGCTGTGTTGAAATCATATCTCAATTGAAGTGAGGACTGTAAATTTGAGTTTCATAGGCCCATTTATGTGAGGACACCGTGGCGTCTAATTATCAATCTGAGCTGAGGGCATCTGTCTGCAGAAGAATGTTCAGCAGAATTGTTTACTTCAAATATAAAGACAACCATTTGCTATTTTCTCTAAGTATTCGGATTAAAATATATTTGTTCTGTGCAAAAAAATAGCTCTCCAATACCTTTTAATCTTGTAAGCTAAGATAGTTTTTGGTCAATAAGGCAGCAAGAGATGTAGAGAATGAATCATTCGTTTAATCTGGACTAATCCGGAACGCTATGTAATGAATTCAGACTGATGCCTCCACCGTACTCAAACTATTGAAAAAAATAACGTATTTTCTGAGAAAATATCTGTGCAGTCCTGAAAATATCTCCTTTTTGTTGAAAAAAGAAATTCACTGTGGGAAACACAAAGGTAACTTGTACATGTACATAGAGCTTTTGGGATGAACTGGTCCCTTTAAATGTATGAGTAACTTGTAGCGTGGTGAGCTACAGTGTTTTCAATATTGGAAACATTTCAGTAGGACACGTAGTTACTACACACAACATGAATGTGGGCAATTGGCACCTACATGTGGACCAGCTTGGTGGTGTTGCCCTTTAAGTATTAGTGTAAGACCAATATACAAAAAACAAAGTCCTGCGGCGCCCGGTCAGTCGTTGCCGGCTGGGACGGGAATCCCCCACCCACCCTCCGCCGTTGCAAATCACTGCTGCGCTGTGGGAACACGCGTGTGTGAATAGGATGTCGAACAAAGCAGGCTGTCTGGTATCCATGGATGGACATCTCCCCATTAGTGAAAGTGAAATAGTCCCATCCCCAAAGGGCCGGCGACTACCTACACACAACGACGTCCCACGAAGGCCCCACCGGCGGGCCAAGTGATATGGAAATCACAAAACATCACACCCAAAAAACTGACGCAGCCAACTGTGTCAAAAACTGGAAATCAGCCAACAGTCGCGCGGATCAATTGCTTAATAGAAGGGCACAAAGTGTAAACACCTACTCTGTGCACTGGTGCTTGTGCGCGTTGGGAACATTATGAACGCAGTATATCCATCGCGCAGTGCCCATCAAGCCTGAACGATGACATCGCCAAAAGCACAGTATGGCCAGGACCGAACTAGGGTGAGCACTGGGAGTTGAGAGTCCGCTTGCCCCACGGGCCTCATTGGCCAGGGAGTGCGTTTGCAAATGTGGAGGAAGTTTGGAATGTTAATTTGCCTCCAGAGAGAGAAGTCCCCCCACACGTTGGCATTCATTCTTTTCTCTGTCAGCACAGCGCCCCTCTGTGCCAGACACTCTTTCTGTAGAGGAGGGACAAGGAGACAGTGGAGAGAGACGAGTGCTGGGTCCCTAGAATATAGCTCGTCGATGCCTGGGGTGTTCGTTCGCTAGTGCTTGACACACATCATTGCTCTAACGTGCCTTTTCGGAGAAGTATCGCGGGCCATCGAGCAGTATGGAGTGTCCATAACGACCGCACCAAAAGGTCGAAGGAGGGGTCCCGAGAAGATATAACAAGCGGCTTACAAATCGGAGGTTTTAAGAGTCCAATAGCATCAACTAGAACCAACACTAATACTGTGAACCCATGGTCGAATAGCAAACACATAAAAACTAGTAAAGGCCACGCATGGGATTGATGGTTTCAAGAGTCTGATTGTATGGAAAAGGTTCACAATGTTAAATGTACAGTCAATTCCATACTTCAGGTAGACTCCTAATTACCGCATATGTGTTTTGAGTCAGACCATCGTTATGTGTTCTTTAAGGTTCTCTATTGTTAGGTAGATGGGGAGAACAAGTAAATTGCCATGTAGAAATATATATAGTTGTTCTCATATACAGAAGCGATAACGTATTATTTACGCTTGCATTTAGTTATCATGCACGCTCGTGGTGAAATCAACCGTTTACCTTAGTCATAGTGGATCGACGCTCAGTTATTATTATAGATGAATAATCCAGTCAAAGTATAAAAAAATATGATTTAGCGCATACTGAGCAATCCGAACTAAAATCAACAAATCATACTTGTTATGGGTGAAATCCGTTAGTAAATACAGTCTGGGGACAATCTAATGTTAGATCAGATACAATTAATAATTCAATATAATAGAAATTAGTATTGTTTTTGTTGTTGTTGGGTAGTTATATAGAAGGAGGACATAGTATTAATAGTTTCTATTACTTCTTATTAAATTATTATAGTATTATTATGATTATTATGTATGTTATGGCAGGTAGGAAACAATTGTAATATTATATTGCTCCTAAAGACTGAAAGTAATGATACGTACAAAAGTAGTTATTAAATAATTTTACATGGAGTCAACATAGTCAAATATCTAATACTCAGCTTGAAGGTGGATTGGGGAGAATAATTGGTGATCTTGTTTGCGTTGTCTGTTTGTTTGCCTCGTTTCGGGGTCTTTGTTGGATTGTTTTTGAGGAGTGAGGATTGATAAAGATGTGCGATTCAAAGGTTTTATTATTTAATAATATGCAGGTTGTAATACCATAATACTTCCGCTGCAGTTCTGCAATAATATTGCGTCACTGAATGATTTTATGCATTTTGAGTAATAAAAAAATAAAATGCTTGTAATTAGTAATATTTAATGAGATAACGATTTGCTATCGAAAACAAACAAATAAAGAATCAAGTGAAAAGACAAAAATACAAGGCGATCAGTTTTACTAGTCTTCTAAAAGCGATATAAAGGGAGAGAGGAGGGTTCCGGGGACTGCTCGGAATGCAGGCAGCGCAATATCAGCTCGCGGTAAGATCGACAGAAAGCACCGCTGCGCGTGCGCTTGTACTGGGAACGGCAGCAAGTGAGGCACAAAAGGTCGCACAAGAGACCGGCAACGGGGGAGGATCCAGAAAAACGTACCTCTGGCAGTGCTGGGCATCACCGGGAGCCGGTGGAACACTGCACTACGGCGCAAGGTATGGTTTTGAAACGTGTTCACATCACAGCCACCACTGTAAATACGTAACGGGCAACATGCAGTGTCCAGTGTAAGAAAAGTATATTGCGTAAAGTCTGGCAGCTGCCATATCAAACTGGCCATCGTTACAACCGCACTGTGAAACATGAGCAAGTATAGGCATCGCTCGCAATCCACATCAGCCCCGAAGAAGCACCGGACCGAGATCGGGTGGGCATAGACGGTATCTATGTTCTACCCCCACACAAAACCGAAATGCAGGAAGGGAGCCGGCTCGTGAATTTACGTCCAGGCACAAGTAATGGGCCCTGCGTTTATTAACATTCAGTTTAAATGCATGTTCCATTTTTGCACACAAGATGGTACTAAGCGAGACATGGAACGTGGACGGTGAAAAATCACAACGGCTGTGAGATAGGGTTATTTCTATAGGGGACAAGAGCGAAGACTAACCGGAAGGAATGGGAGGGTGCTTCCGGTACCCAGGACGGGGCTCCGAGGGTCTTCGGCGCCTCTCACGCGCTGGCCAGCAGTTCCAGTGATGCAGTTTGACTTGCTTTCGGCCGTCAGGGAAGGCGATGCTGGTGTAAGCGCGGGCGTGTCTAGGGTACAGTGTGTAACCCCCTTTCAAACAATACTCCGCGGGACCGTGCATACCGCGTTGGTTATAGGAGTGCGCCGGAGACTGGACCGGCTCCGGTGCTGAATTCTTGTGCTCAAGTTTTTTTGCTGTGACACGGTATACAGCTGCGGGTAGTTTGCGACCAAGCGCCTGTAAAAAGTTGTGTATCCCCGCATACTATATAACGCGGAAGAGCCCACTAGATCCGCGAGGGTCCCAATGGTTTCTTAGCAGCCTCGTCAGTGGAACTTGTTTTTGACCACCTCGAAAGGAGACGTTTTCATGGGTGCTGTTTCAATGCCGTTGGGCACTGGGGACGATGAGATTAGCCATACATAGAGAGTGGATAGCAAAGCCAGGCACATACATTCGCCTTTGTTGACTTTTTGGGTTTTTATATTAGACTACAAGATTTGCAGCTGTACCAATACGGAATGACTCTAGACAAATCAAGATGGTCGCTACCTACAGTCTTGGCTAATGTATACTTAAGTAATTATAACCCAAAAAATATACGTTAAGTAATACTGTTGTCTGTCCAAACTACAACAATCCATGTTCATTTGATGCACAAGTTATACTAAAATGCTCCGAGTCTCACAATTACCAACAGAATCAAGTGATCCCTGAACAGCTGCCAACTGAACAAAATTGCCAGAATATCCTAGGCAAGACAATTAACTGTTTAGTTTACCAAAATAGCTGACTGAAACGCATCTGTTTGATTCGGCACACTTCCGGGCCAGGGGGGCATAGGTTAGTTTTGATGAATAAAAATAATACAAGGTAATCAATTTACAACGAGTAGTATTTATCTGAAGCAGTGAGCCTAAACAGGCCGCATCATAACGTGCGGGAAAAGTAAGCTCTTTCGAAAGAGTAGGAGCGAGAATTGCATGGTACAATAATGACCGGCAAATATCCTAGTAATGAAAAAAAGGTAGCACCAATAATCGACTCAGCCAACCAGGAGTGAGGATGAGGATTTACAAAATGAGGCTTAAATAATTAATGATCCAAACACCCCTAATTTGTTACATTTTAGTTCTTGTTTGTCACAGGTAATAGTTATGACCACCACAAAGTTCATGGAATTCTTTCTGAACTATCCATCTCATCAAGATCTCAAACACCCATGAACAGATAATCCTGGGCGTAGTTTATGTTATCAACACACTTCCCAGAATGAGGTCCCAAAACCGCATGCTGGGTCAAATGGATCGAACACACATGGCATAATTAGAAGGCTGAGGGTAAATATGCACATGGACTATGGATCTCCTAGGGACCACTACACCTTTCAGGCCAAAAGGAAAGGAAAGAAACATTATATTGCTTATAAATTAGAGTCCCTTAGCAAGCCAGAACGCATGGTCAACGGGGAAGAGTCGTTATTGAGATAACCGGCAACAGAGAGAGGATAAAGGAGAGCTAATGAGACGTTTGTGTGGGGCAGTTTTAGCGGAAAATTAAAGGACTGCTGTGGCTTACTCGTCTTTTTGTCAGCATAGTGAAAAATAATGCAACAAAAGAGTCAGGGTATAGAGCACCATATGTAACTTTTGACAGGAATGAAAATGCGGCTGAGGGACTGATGTCCAGTGTGTGCAATGGACTAGTACTGTGATCTAACAAGGTTATCGAGGTTTATGCATGCTCTTAGAATGGAAATTAAACGGGGGGGGCCTTTTTGGAGATTTATAAGGCACGAACATATAATTCTTTCTCATAAAATGGGTCTGTTTAAAGAATTATTTCTGACAGTTTCTATGTTTGTTTAAAAGGGTTTTAAGAGTTATGTCCCTTTCATGGCAATGGAATTGCAAATTGAATAGAAAGCAAGTGTGTCACAACGTATGGTCAGCTTAAGATAGTATAAAATAGATTATCAAGTGTAATGCTATATTTGGACTCCGAGATTTGAAACAACCCCAAGGGAAAAATCATGAAGGAACCAGTAGCACATATAGTCTGCTTAATCCACAGGTTCTGACATCAACGCTGCCAGGGCATGGTCCGAAAGTGACCGTTCTATGGTACTGTAAGTGCCCCACCGGAAACCAGATTTGAAAAATGGAATAATTTGTTGTTTCAGTGTTGTGTCAATCAAGCGTAAAACTGGTGCCCACTACCCCTGCATATTGCT
The DNA here is from genome assembly GCF_018340385.1 of Cyprinus carpio. Taxonomy (NCBI): domain Eukaryota; kingdom Metazoa; phylum Chordata; class Actinopteri; order Cypriniformes; family Cyprinidae; genus Cyprinus; species Cyprinus carpio. The sequence continues at coordinate 5,542,175 of NC_056581.1, read as the reverse complement.
TTTAAAAATGGGATAATCGCAATCCATGAAAATAGCGTGCCACAGAGTGTTTTGGCTTGAACAGTTTAGTGAAAAGGGCCTGTGTGTTGTCCATTAAGTAAGTGTCCTAAATTTGGTTTATTTTGGTCCTTTGTAACTTTGCTTTTCATTTTCGAATATGGACACATGATCCATGGAGCGGGTGTATAGTTGGCCTCTCTGGTGTTTTTGGTGTGTTGGGGGGTGGCAACGTTTTGTTTGTCTGGTGGCAAAAGCTACAGTACTTTGGTCACGGTGCATACACATAGGGGTGAAAAAGTGTCATAAACACGCTTCAGGGCAGCCAAGACTGTAGGTCATGTTGTCAACAGGTGTGCTGATCATAAACAACGTTAAAATACAGACAAATGTTTCCTGAGCAAAAAGCAGAGGCACAATGGAGCCAGACTCGGTGCATGTCCCACATCGATATAGAAGGGCAAGACAAAAGCCCGTATGCACTATCTGCCATCACCCATTAGTCACCCCTCCACAGCGTGACTCTCTTGGGCCGGTAGTATTCATTTGTGCAGGACCTCCGGGGGAGGAGCTTTCGCCATCACACAATCGCTGCTAACAAGCTAGATGAAGGATAAGGCGTGTGCTGACGAGATGCTAGTAAATGGAGACTTGTATCTGTTTTTGGCGGCATTTGTTGTGTGACTGTATATAATAGCATGGTCGGGGGCCCAAAGAATGACATAGGACACATTGTGATCAGTTCTCAGATCACAGTTGTAAACATTCATCTGCAGTAAACACACTGGTAAATAATATGGCTCCGAAAAGGCAATGTTTTATTTTCACTAATAAGGGTTAATAAGGTTGAGCATAACAGTAATAAATCTCCACACCAATAATGGGCTTATCAAATTTGGAAAATAACCAGCATTGAATTTTTTTTTCTACCCTCTAAAGGCTGTACATCCTGAATTTGTACATGGCATTTTAGACCCAAAGTCAGGATTGTTTTTGACACGATCTGCCATTGTTAGCACTTTGTTAACTTTAAGCGTACAATCACACAAAATAGGTGTCAAACTAAGAATATCTATACTTAAGAACATAAAAATCTCAAAATAATCTATAATCTATCATCCAGTTACTCACCCTCCACTGAAGAAAAAAAAAAAAAACTTAATTTTTGCAAAGTGGGGGGGGGGGCCAAATTTTTGCACACATATTGAAGTAAAATGTAAGTATGAAATTAAGTAAAACCTCCTTAAGGCCATGTCCAAACATATTTTTATAAACAGAGTTTTTCTCCATCTTCCGTTAAAAAAATCTCTGTCCAGATGAAAATGCAAAAGCATGCTATGAAAGCACTGTCAAGAGCATGCCAAGCAATTGTGACATATATACAATTTCCAAAGGAAATAAATCATTAGCCGGTGGGTTGTGATCATAACTTTTTTTATTTACTCAAATAATGTAAACACACAAGTAACAAGTAAAATCTACTTATAAGTTCAACCTTTAATTTCTACAAGTTTAATTGAGAACTAAATATAGAAATTTACTCTTTTTTTTAATTCTTGCACGTGAACTAAATTATTTACAGGTAGAAATAACATTTGGTGTTTTTTTCTTAGGATTTACTTCACCACAGAATTATTTTTATTATGTGTATTACATTAAGACAGTTATAATGTTACAAAATATTTCTATTTTAAAAAAATGTTGTTCTTTTAAATATTCTAATAAAACTATTAAAAAATGTAAACTTGCTTTTAAACACTAAGGCAGCAAATCAGTATATTAGAATGGTTTTCTGAAGGATCATGTGACACTAAAGACCGCAGTAATGATGCTGAAAATTCAGCATCGCATCACAGAAATAAATTATATTTTAAAATGTATTCAAATAGAAACATGGTTACTTTAAACTGTAATAATATTTAACAAAATTTACTTTTCTTTTTTTTAAGCTAATATATATCTATATATATATATATATATATATATATATCTATATATATATATATATATATATAATGATATGATATTATATATTATATATATAAACATTTGAATGGTTTGTGTATATTTATACAAAGTGCATATATCAATAATTTAAGGATAAATACTTTTACCTTTTTTCAATATTAATCAGAATCAGAATCATAATAAGCTTTATTTTGCCTAAGTGTGTGCAGACACCAAAAGGAATTTGTTGTGGTTTTTTTTAGGAGCTCTTGGTACACACATATACTACTACATACATGCATACATGACATGAGAAAAGAAAGAACAATTAAATAAGACTAAAGAAAAAAACAAAAAAAAATAATTATACTAAAGTGGTAAAAAAAAAAATTTAGGAACAGACAGGTAATTGCTTTAAGGTGGGAGAAATGAATTACAGAAAACAGGTAATCATTTCTGTGTTAGCTGTTTAAGAATGGAGATGGCATGGGGGAAATGTTTTAATATGCCCAAGTCCCTGGTTTGTCCAGATGTTTGAGGATGTAGTGCAGTCCCATATTGAATGCATCATCCACTGACCTGTTTTGCCTTGGTAAGCAAACTACAGGGGGTCCAGCAAGGACCAGTAATGTCCTTTAAGGTAGGCCAACACAAGTCTCTCAAAGGACTTCATGACCATGTTTAACGCAACAGGTCTGTAGTCCATTTAGCCCTGTATATTTTGGGTTTCTTGGGTACAGGGATGATGGGTAGAGCATTTGAAAGCATGGAGGGGACTGGGGTTCGCACAACGCGCTCCAGTGATCTGTTGAAGATCAGTGTGAAGACTGGATGACAGCTGGACACACCGGCTTTGAGGCAGGCTGGAGAGACATCGTCTGGGCCTTTGGCTTTTCCTTGTCTTCTATTGTCCTGAATACTTTGCGTACTCGATCCATCTTTCACACAGATCTTAAGGTGCAGGCTGGAAGCAGGAGGGGGAGACTGAGGGTGTATGATGGGCTGTGTTGTAAGACTGTCAAGTGGGTGTGGGGTGTGTGACTACCAGGCCCTTTTCAAACCTGCAGTAAAACTGATTCAGGTCTTCAAGCCAGTTTGTTGATTGGCCTCAGTGCTGGGGGATGGGGTATTGTAGGTTGGTGATGGCTTTCGAGGCCCTTCCACACTGATGCAGGGTCGTTCGATTTGAATACTGTTTTTTTTTCAGCTTTTCAGAGTAGCTTCTCTTAGCTACTATGATCTCCAATTCATGTGTATTTGCCTGTTTGTACAAGGCTTTGTCCCCACATCCTGTAGGCATCCTCTTTGACCTGCCGAAGCTGTTTGAGTTTTGCACTGAACCAGGGTTTTTGTCGTTGATAAATGTTAAATAGGTCCTGGTGTAAACACACATGTCCCTTAGAAACTGATGTAGGATGTCAATGTGTCAGTGAGCTCATCCAGATCAGCGGCTTTAAGCCTCAAAAACACTCCAATCAGTTGCAGTCGAGCAGTCTTGTAAATCCCATTCATTGGAGTCCATTAGTCAGACAGAGTGTAGCATGGTCCTGTATATTGCTGTCCCTGGTTGGGACATGTGATGTGCCTGTCCCGTATTTAGGCAGTTTGTGGGTGAGAATAGCTTTATTAAATCACAGAGAATGACAATGAAAGGAGTCTGGTTCACGCCTGCTCTGTGTGTGTGATCTGATCAGCCATCTTGTTCTAGCGCCGTGGCGTACACGAGTTTCAGGCAGGAATGTACGCATTCAACAGAATAAACAAGGAAATACTCCTGAGGCGAATAAAAAAGAACACAGAAAAAAACATATTTTATAGTTTTGCAGCTAGCTCTCGCCAGTTTTGTGATGGAACGTCTTGATTTGTATTCATATTCAGGACTTTACATGTGAATATCAATATATTCACTTTAAAATATTGCTCATTTATAGGGATCTTTTTGTGGCCATTTAAACTTTGATCAGGCATAGTACGCATAATAATATCGATACAGGTACATTCAGCACTTCAGTCTCTTCACTGTATGGCAAATCTACATGCATAATTAACGATATCAATGTTGTAATACATACTCTACAAAGTTACCACTAACATCAGTAAGATTTTTCAGGCAAAATATCACATCATGCATTCATTAACTTGTACAGTATATTTGTGCAATTATCAAATCTAAGTCTGTATGACATGTGTACAGCTACAAGTCTAGCCAAACCTAAAATCCTAAAATATTTTGATGCCAAGTTGTTTGGCCAAGCAACACTCTCTCTCTCTTTCTCTCTCTTATCGTGCCTGGTTTAGTTCTGTCCCATTTGTGAAAAGAAAATAAACAAAAAGAAAGTTTCACAGAGAACTCCCCTTTTTTTTTTTTTTTTTACTCAGTCTATATTTGCTGTAAAATCCCATTTTAGGTAAAACCTAAGTTACTAAGGTTTCCAGCTAGTCACTAGCTGTTTGACCAGCCCCCTTCTTTCCAAAACCACCTGGACTAACTCACATTGTTATAAACAGCTGGAAGCTGGTTTGAGTTGGTTTGTGGAGGCACTAGAAAAAACAGTAAGCATCAGGATTTTAATGTCACATGTTAATATTCAACTCACTGCATCCTCATTGTTTGGGTTGGCCATCTGTCCAATAAAAGTCCAATTAAAAACTCATACAGTGCTACAAAAAAAAAAGAATAATTTGAAAAAAACGTAGCACTTCATACAGTGCTAAAAAAAAAAACATGCAGTGCAGTTTCACTGCATTTTCAGAAGCAGGATATGCCTCCCTATTTCACATCATCGAATGGCATCGTAATTGTATTACAGCAGCAATGCGGAAATTTGATAGAGACAATGTAAATTCCCTCCTTTCCTCTCATCCTGATTCCTACCACAGCAGTCTAGTAGTACAAAAAACTCTTGTGTGCTTTGGTCAGGCCAACACAAATTTTATATAGAATCGAAGTACATTGTTGTTTGCTGATACGTCATTAGAGCACATTTTAGACCGTAATCAGATGACCGTAATTATGATATGATTAAGGCTCTTTTTTATTACAGCAGATATGTCACACTAGAGAACCCGTTGTGTTAACAACCACAGTAATGTGACAAAAACCCTAATGAATCTGATTTGAAATTTAAATATGATGTAATAAAAAAAATAGTTTAAAATTAAAGAAATGACTAGCAAAATGTTCCATCATCTCAGACAGATATGTGGACATACAACCCTTAAATGTAATATGATTTAGAATTTTAAATATGATCTATTAAAAAAAAAAATATTCAATTAAGAATAATAGCAAAGCGTTACCATCATCAACAAACTGTTGCCATCCACATGACCCCCCCCACCACAGTTTTGATCTCTAATATCATTGGCAAACACATTTATAACTATCATTGTTTCTCAGGAAAGTTATCCATCCAGAGTTAGATTAACAAAAGGACGTCCTTCTCGAAACGAAAAACCAAACCTCATTCTTGGAGTGGGCATGTGTCAGTTGCCATAATTCCCTAGAGATAACAACCTAGAAAAACTTTACATTTATTTATTTATTTAAAATATGCTGTTGACTTTGTGTTTATGAGGTCTCGTGTGGTAGGTATGTTATTCCTTATAGAATAATCGGGGGCAGATAAAGTTATGAGTCCAGTCGTCTAATTAAGGACCTTTTTCCATAACGGTTGTTATAAGTATTACAGACAGTTTACAAGACAAGCTATTGCGAGTCATTCAAAAAAGGTTGTTATATATCAAACCATTATCAACAATATCAAACTTTATCCATTTCCTTAAGCTGCTAAATACCCCATGTGTGTTCCCCCAGTTCAATTCTGGTAAAGTGTTTTTTATTTGTGCACCCCTGGAGGGTAAAAAGCGCTGTTTATAAACTCTTCAGCCCCAAACCCAATGGAGCTGTCTGCAATGATTTGATTGGGAAATGGTGACATAAGCTGATTTGGGAACAGTACGACCTTGACTGAATTTTATGCATGAGCTTAAATATAAGACATTTTGGCAAGATGACCTGACATTCAGCCGCGTGCGGAGCACAGATCTCACATTAGAGGTGTAGATAGAAAGAGTGGCAGGATGAGTTTCTGACAGCAGGTCCAGTCAGTTATTTCTTTAATTTAAAATGCCTGTGAAAGGCCTTACACTCTTATAGTGCTAGAACACATAGCCTTCTTTAGCTTGCAATCAGAACGAAAACATAAATCATGCCATAAAGGTAAGGGTTAAAAACTATCTATCTACTCAATCTATCTATCCAGCTTGCTCTGCCAAATGGATTCCAATTTATTAGGGACAGCAAATTTGAAAGCAGAGAAAAGCATTCAGAAGAAGTGTAAATGGTGTAAAATGTGGGTTTAGATATATAGTTATATGCATGTTATACTCCATGTACATAGGCTATATGACACAAATATAATGAATGGTCCACATAGCCAAACATGTCTTGCATGTCTTCACATTTTCATAGAGGATGGTCCATGCTGGTGTTGGGGGTGTATCAAAGCATTTTCATGCCAGGATTTTAGATCAATGCCTCGGGCTCAAACATTAGTCATGCTCTGAATGTTTTCACAATCTCTTACGTAGAGGCAGAATATGTGGTTTTCAGCTCATATTTAAATGCCTGGGTTTTAAAATATTATATATGTATTGGTTTCACTCACTGCCCACTAAAATCAGATAAGGGAGAGTGGGCAGTGGGGTAAGATTGCACAGCTGTGTCGCCCCCTTAATATATCAACCTGCCCTTATTTTTGTCATATCCACCATATATTCAGAAAGGGTGGCCCATTTTCATATGCAGCATCCAAAATTGCATATTTCTCTACTATATCGGTATTGCAAAAGAGCAAAAATTCCAAAACAATAACATGCATCAAAAAATACACATCACCCAAAAATACATAACAGTATGTGAACAGAGTGTAGGCCTTTGACCAAATGATGACAGATGACCTACTACCTCCGCTACTTCTTGCGCATTCAATGGATACTACTATCCAGTAAGGCCACAAGAAAAGAACTTGTGACCTGGAAATTAAGTGATGCAACTGACAACTGGCAGATCATGTGATAGGAACAACATGGCGGAAGCGTATAGTCCATCTGAATTTCATTCATATTACCTATATTCATACTATAGAATGCAAAGTGAATTTGAAATGAAATGTAGTACCTATACTGTCAAGTATGTGACTTTGGAGGCAATCATATCATATATGTGAAAAACTGCCAATGTATGGAAGCTTGGAAATTGATATGGCTACAAACATTAGCACATGAAATATGAAAGCATATGGGGGTAAATTGTGTCAGATGAGGATACACTGTGTACATTATCTCAATTAATCAGGTCTAAGCAACAAAAAATGAAAAATTGTTAATTAAATCAAAAATCAAATCTTTGAAAGAATAAGGACTATTTTAGATTTATTTCGTTTGGGTAAGGTTGTGTCACTGTTATTTTGAACCAGTTAGTCAAAAAAGGTGACTCTCAGCAGGCACAGGATGAGGAGATAGACGCTGTCATAAACCTACTTGTGCAGCCTAGGCCTCTGAAGACCTGCATGAGCTGATTTAATTAGAAATAAAATGAAACGGAAGATGCATCAGTCTCATCTGTTGTAGGCTCGTGCTTTGTCTCTGACTGAATAGAACCGATTGCTTTTACAGAAAGCAAAACTCAATCAGCGTTTTAATCTCAGGAAAATATGAATTGTAAAACACTCCTCAATAATGCTAAACTGCCTTTCTCATCCTTTTAGGTATTTGCATAAAAATTATGCTGTCCTGCATCTTTAATTTAACATGACAGCGCTTAACGAAGGTTACAGTTTTAAAACCAGGAGGGCTTTTAAAACTTTTAAGTGCATTAATGGAGAGTGAGGCGGCAGAGCACCACGAGAAGGGGGGAAAAAGAAATGAGGAGAAAACATCACCAATCATAAGTTGATGTCAATACCGTCAGACAGTTTACTGTAAGACACATCCCTGTCGTAGTTTGGCTAAAAGCATATCTGTAATACTCACTATGAGAGCTTTCCTCCAACCCTATTAGACTACTTAACTATTACAGAACGAAGAAAACCACTACCCAGCTATACTTAGGACTTTAATGACTGATGCCTTGTATACACTACATACATCACTCTACTAATGATGTGATATTATATATCATGGCACACTATTATAAATCATGCCTTTCAAAAGTAACACATGAAAAAAACTTCCTCTGTTTTCCATTTAAAGGCGGAAAAAATACCCCCGAAAGTGCTCCGTCGGTGAGAAATGAAAACCACAGCTACACTACTGGCCCAAACGAGCGGAAAAATACACAATTAAAGCTGATCTCGTTTCCATCTCCGCACATTCTCGGACAATTGGGCTACAAAATTGGATGTCCCCGGAGATGACTCGTCGCTAGTGCAGGGTCATCATACACTGTGGCAAACTGACGGGAAGCTGGAAAAAACACTGAGCGGATTGAGGTTTTTACGGCATATTATAACAGTGGTGGATGCAAATAAGTTGTGATGGAGGTAATCAGACACGCTTAGTGCATGAGACTTGCTGAAACAACAGATATAATAAATGGTGAGACATCAGCTGGAAACCAGAGGACTGCGGTGCACTTTAGTTGAAATGGACTGTATGTCTAATTCATCAGTCTTATTCATGAATGAGACTGTTGGCTGTGCTGCTACTGAGTATAAAAGATTAAAGGAGGAAATAAATGGCAGCCAGTTATGAGCACTAATTGGTTTCTCCCCCAACAAACATTACAAAAATACAGGGATAGTATAATAAGAATGACTTTGACGAGTTTTTCCCCAAATGAGCTAAAACTGAACATGGACAGATACATTTGGTGGGACGGTTTTATTCCATATGTTCATCTCTGGGAGAGTTCACACTTGGCAGGTTTGGTTCAATTAAAATTACACTAGTGCGATCACTCTGTCGGTGCGCTTCACTTACTTGAATAAGTGTGAACTCTGCCATTAATATAATGTAATTGAGTCAAGATATTATATATGCTGCTGGACCTTTTTAATGTACTCTAGGAATTTATTTTGTAATGTACACAAGATATTAAAATGTTCTAATTTCAATGTGTGTACATGTCTTAATTTATATTTAATGATTTTTGCACCTTTTATACCATTTTGAATACTGAAAAAACAGCTATATATTAAACTAGTGTAATGCTAATGCATTTCTAATGAGCTGAAATGCTATTGAAATATCCCTGAAGCACATTAAAATTAAGTATTAAAAGTATATTTTAAATGAATTGTAAAGAAATAGTGTTACGTGCCTAGATTTTAAAAAATAAATAAAGGCACGCAACTAATCGGTGAAGGAGAGAACACAGAATGTATGTGAAGTGGTTCCATTTAAACCATTAAATAAAAAACACATATTAAAATATATTGCAAATAGCACAATGTTAATTAAATCACAACCATGAATCTGATTTATTACTTGAAAAGTAAAGAGAGTCATTAATATTTTTTTGTCCATTAAAGAAGTCTCTCAACTTTAAAGGGTATAGTTCCACTGATGTTAATTTTCTTCATTTGTAAAAGTACACCAGCATATAGATGACCTTTAATCTAACACCACACAGATTATAAACCACAAAACATTAATATCATGATGTAAAGATCAAGACATACTTCAACCACTGTAAAAGCATACACAATATATATAAGTGTCCACACACTACAGTTTAAGCAATAGCTGAACTGAGAATCACAGGCTTGTGCCATATCCAAAATACTACTTGTTAGGGGCATTACAAATATTTCTGATCTCAAGATCTCGAGTCCCTCTTTTGGTTATGGAAATTCCCATCAGAGAGATGGAAAATAATTATCTTTTTCCAGGGTGACATGATATAAATGTTTTTTTATGGCTGTTTTCCTTAGAAAGATCTTTGCAACTGAAAACTGAAAACTCAACCAGGAAAAACGACTTCCCAGACAGCATTGTACATAGGGATTAAAAACATTGTATGGGGTTTGCTATTAAAGTCCAGAGGTACTTATTATGTCTACTTATAAAGGCTTAAAAAATAAATAAATAAAATGTAAACTAAAAAGAATAGATATTTCCTAAATAAATGCACAATAGCTGTTAACCATAAAAAAATAGGAGCTATTTAGCACACAGCCACACAATAGTAGATGCAGTTATCGGTGGGGATCACTGGCACAATGTTTGACAAGAGCAGATAAAACTGAGGCATCGAAGAAATAACATTCCTAGAGGCGTATTCTTGTACAGACAAAAGAAAACGGCCACCCCCCAAGCCATTATCCAAACAAGACCAATGCCCCAGATGTCATGTAAGCCTGCATGCACACTGTGCAAAAACAGAGCCAGATTGTGCTCACTGAATGCCACAGCTCAACCTAAGGATATGCCTAAAAATAAAACAAAAGAACAAACCAACTCTATGAATACTTTACCAGAATAAAACTTTCATAACGGTTTTCTTGCTACAGTGCTTTTGAGTAGAGGTAAAAACTCAAACCATAAAAGAAGCCATGGGAGTTCTTTAATGTGGTCTGCAAATTCACACCCTATTTCTTCAGCAGGATGTTTGCTTTACTGCCATTTCCTTTTATTCTTAAAGGATACTCCATCCCAAAATGAAAATTTTTGTCATTATTCACTTGCCCCCATGTCGTTCCAAACCCATAAAAGCTATGTTCGTCATCGGAATACAATTTAAGCATATTTTTGGATGAAAAACAGGGAGGCTTGAGACTGTCCCATAGACTGTCAAATAAATAACAGTGTCAAGATCCAGGAAAGGATGAAAAGCATCGTCAGAATACTCCATCTGTCATCAGTGATTCAACCGTAACGTTATGTAGCGACAACAATACTTTTTGTACACGAAGAAAACAAAAATAACGACTTTATTCAACAATTCCTCTCCTCTGTGTCTCTCCAAATCAGTGTAGCGCCATTTTGACAATTCTGAGCTGTACGCAGGCGGCTTATGCTCTTCTGTATCAGCCGCGCCACAAGGATACATTTTTTACATGTATTTACACTTTGGTTGGTAAGCAAACAGCGCATTGGTGCAGTGCGGCTGACACAGAAGAGTGTATGTCACCTGTGTACAGCTCAGATTTGCCAAAATGGCGCTACGCTGATTTGGAGAAAGGAATTGTTGAATAAAGTCATTATTTTTGTTTGTTCTTTGTGTACAAAAAGTATTCTCGTCGCTTCATAACGGTTACGGTTGAATCACTGATGACAGCATGGACTATTCTGACGATGCTTTTTGCATACTTTCCTGGACCTTTGACACTGTTATTTATTTGGCAGTCTATGGAACAGTCTCAAGCCCCCTGTTTTTCATCCAAAATATCTTAAATTGTGTTCCAAAGACGAACAAAGCTTTTACGGGTTTGGAACGCACATCGGGGTAAGTGAATAATGACAAAATTTTCACTTTGGGATGGAGTACCCTTTAAGAGTGTTTATTGATCAACATCCATTTGTCCTCAAAACTGACCTTTTTCTCTCAACATCTCTGGTATCTCCTCTCTGTGATTCCTGCTGTGTTTTTTGCCAAGCCTGGTCTTGTGGACATATTGAGAAACTTTCTAAGATAACAGTGAGGTAATTGAGGGAAACATACGTATAATTGCTCAGTGACTTGATGCATATACTAGGTCTGCGGCAGGGCCGTGCACAGGGGGGTGGCCCGGTGGCTAGAGTCACTGCCCCTTTGCCCTCATAAACCTGAGGTGCCCCTCTCACCAATCCCCCCTTCACCCCAGTTCAAAGCTGATCAATGATCAGCTGATTTCGTTCCGTGTTTTCCCGCCCGCACCGCAGCATCACTCACGATCTGTGTGCCGCTCTCTGGAGAGTGGAGACCACAGTTCCCGAAGCTCATTGCATTACCAGGTAGATGCATTATGATCCACATTAATCAGTGGTTGATCTGCTGAATTAGTAATAAGTTGGTAGTTTGTTTTTATTTTTGTTGGTAATGACTCAGCCTTCTAAAAGTGCTAACAACTTGTACAAAATATCCACGGTCTTAGAATTAGAATGTCTAGTCAAATTATTGTACTCGATCAGATCTAATATAAATAACACAAAATTTGCTGTTGTTGGCACACTTTGTAGACAAAAAAAAGCTTTTACGAAAAAAAGAAGACAAAATGATCGGTAATGACTGAAACATGAATACAAAGCTCTAGCAAGCCACAAACATGAATACAAAGCTCTAGCAAGCCAGCATGCAGGTAAATCATCATATAGTATATTTAGCAGTTTGTCACACTTTAATTCTTGTAATTAAGAATATGTCCCATTATAAATCACTTGTCTTGATACTTGTAATCTATAACACATATTTCATTAAAACCAAATCACACACAGGCTGTCATAGAATGTATCTATGACAAATGGGTTCTAAAATATGGCTTCTTATTAAAAAGTGTTCCTACGGCTCAGGTTTGCCCCGGGTTTGGGGTAAGTTTACCCGAGTTGAGTCAGTGGGTAAGATGCACCATCTGGGTGTAAAATGAGCATCTGACCGAATCTGATTCAAACCCATGTGAAATAAATAATAATTTAAAAACTAATTTAATATTTTCCTTTTACAGACAGTCATATTTATTTTCTTAAAGTTAACTTTAACAACATACAACCAACCAAATTAAGTTTAAATTTTAATATTTAATTGTTTGCATCTCAGAAACAATATGTTGAACTCCAAAGTTGTAGCGTTTCCTAAAAACAGACTAAACAGAGAGAGTTGTTGGGCCATTAGTGGACTATAGGTGGAAAGATATTTTTATTAGTTTATTTTTATTTATTTTCATAGCAATATCTGGCAACACTGAGAAACTGATAGTAATCAAAAGAGCCCACAGACATTATTTATTTGTTTTGTTATTGCTGACTGGCCACATACGGTAAGACAAATGCAAAAAAATAACAAAAAACATGATGTTATCTGTCAGAAACGTTATCAACGCTATCAAAACAGTAGCATATAACACTAGTGCAGAGATCTGTAGAACAAGTATGTTGCATCTATGCTATTTTATATTGTAGTTACATTTTCACAAAGTTGTGCCAACAACATTCATAAGGGAATTAGACTAAGTTATCATCTATACAGCAATGGTTATTAATGAAAACTATAACAGTAATAGGCCAATGTATTACTGAATGAATAATAAACAATTTATAAAATGATATACCCCTAACCTAAAGTAATGGTGCAATGTGATATCATTTAACAATGCTCATTCCTTCAAACACACAGAAAACATCTCTTTCACAAACATCTATATATCTGTCTCCTTTAAAAGTGTTTAGTGTATATAATGAGTGGGGTTATTATAGCACAATTTCCACACAGACTACACTTATTTTAGAAACCCTGGCTACAACAGTGGTGCTTAAAGCCCTGGCTACAAACGTGGTACACTCTGCGCTGCAATATTAGTTATTATATGAGAAAAAACTACGTTTGTGTTTTTAGTCTAACACTTATCTCTTGATAGTCCAGTGAATTAATGAGCAAACTCAAGCAGGTAATAAAGGAAAAGTTCAGCCAAAAAAAAAATAATTTGCTGAAAATTCACTCACTCTCAAGCTATTAAAAATGAGTTTGTTTCTTCATCAGGAAAGATCTGGAGATGTAGCATTACATCGCTTGCCTCACCAATAGATCCTCTGCGGTGAATGGGTGCCGTCAGAACAAACAGCTGATGAAAAACATACAATAATCCACAAGTAATCCACACCATTCCAGTCCATCAATTAACATCTTGTGAAGTGAAAATCTGTGTGTTTCTAAGATACAAATCCATCATTCAGACATTTTTTACTTTAAAACCATTGCTTCTGGCCAAAAATAAGACTATAATGCTTCCTCCAGTGTATATGTCCATTCCCTTTGTCTTTGCATATTTAAAATCCACAGATATATTTATTAAGAACTGTTCTGGACTGTTTTCACTTGTAAACGGTGCTTAAATGTGCATATTTCTCTCCAGATTCAGGTGAGATTACTTTTTCAGTGGACAAAAGCTGATAGATAGATTAACTAACGATGGATTTGTTTCTTACAAAAAAGCAGCATTTCATTTACAGATTAACTGATAGATAGATTAACTACACAGCTATTCACATGATGCTGACGGATGGACTGGAGTGGTGGGATACTTGTGGATTATTATGTTTTATATTTATTATGTCATTCTGACGGCACCCATTCACCATTTTGATATGGTCTTAAATTTCCCCTGTAGAAGTTTACCCTTCTAAGTTTACTTCTGCATTTCAACCCCATAGATGTTAAAGATAGTGCTCTTATATTTAATTTAGTTGAATTAATGGCTTTAGGCTATACTAAATAATAGTTCACTTTACTCAACCTCCTTTTCTGCTACAACTGCAGCACTGAATAATAATGTGATTTTTGTCGGATGATTGAACATAACTATTCACTGTGCACATCTTTAAGATGACTGCAAGCCAAACCAGGTCACTGTGCTATTAGCCACCAGAAACGTCCTTGCTTTGACTGTCCAAGTGCTGCGGCCACAGGGGCAATCAGTAAAATATGAAGGTAAAACATGTCACAGCATAATTCTTAACTGCAAAGTAACCTGTCTTTAACATGTTTTCACATCATAATTTCAAAACCCAATTATCATAATGAAACTGGTTCAAAAAAAAAACACCATATGGTCAGGCACTTCAGCTTAAATGTCACTCTTTGTCAGTGGAAAGGTCTCAGCGTGGCTTGGCAGCTGTTGTATTAGCACATGGTTTATTTTGGGCTCTTTGATTTAGATCTCAACAAGGCCTGATATCTTGCCTGAAGACCCCTTTCTTCCAGACAAAGTCTGAGAGGAAGTTAAACACAAAGCTTCTTCTGAGATTATAGAGTTACGTCACCCTTTTTCCACAGGGGTGTGCAAATTCGTTTGAATGGTTGAATCATCTTGTCACACTGTGTCCTGACCTGACACTATCCACCATGATGTAATTTGTCTAAATGAAATCAAAAATGCTGTGTGATGCAATACAGTTACTGCAAGATCACTGTGGGTGGAGCTACCGAAGTGTGGTGACATGACAGAAATAACATCCTGTCTCTCATCCCTTTATATATTTATAAGATTTTATAATTAAACTTTTATTCAGCAAGGATGCATTAAATTGATCATAGTGACAGTGGACATTTATAATGTTACAAAATATTTTTATTTTAAAACAATGCTATTCTTTTGACATTTCCATTCATCAACTGGAAATCCTGAATAATATTTATCACCGTTTTCATAATAATTTCAAGCAAAGGGACTGTTTGCAACATTGATAATAATGATAAAGTTTCTTTAGCATCAAAATCAGCAGTTCAGAATGATTTCAAAATTTATTCTAATAAATTTGAAAATATATTACAATACAAACTTGCTATTTTCACACCATATTTTAGATCAAATAAATGCAGCCTAAATGACTTCTTTCAAATAAATTAAAAAAAATCGTACTAACCCCAAACTTTTGAACATTCATGTATAGTGTACATTTGGAAAAATTTCATACCACATTCCTTTTACAAAAATCACACAGTCAGCGCTATCAAACATGTTTTTGTTAGTTATGGCCTAATTATGGACACATTTTCAACACATTTCTGCAATTTTCTGGCATAAACATAATATAACAGAATAATAATATAACAGAATAACAGAACATTCAGATCTTTGGAAGAGAAAAAAGTCATTAAGGCTCAAGATAGATAACACAAAATCCACAGAAATATGGCCCACACCATCTCATCATCTCTTTGCTCCAGGATCTCACCATCTTTAAACGATGCCATAAATTTCCCACCATTATTGATCTCTTGTCTTTTACAGGAAGTAAACTAGAGCAGGAATAAGGCCTCTTACTATTTCTCAAGCCTAGTCGTCCCCACTTTGAGTAGTTTGTGTAATGGTACCTGACAGATAAAGAGTTTTAGGAGCCACTCTCACAACTTGCTTTGTCTTCCACTGCACCATCAACAAGAACAGAAACACTTGCTAATTCTACCGTCATCACTTTGCTGTTGTAAGGTTTCCAGGACTGACGTCCAGCAGTGCAACATTGTATATGTACATCTGCATGGCACTTATGGGAATTACAGGACATGTAGGGCCAATTAGAGAATCCATTCTACTGTCACGGGACTGCAGAGTTTCCGTCAATAAAACCAACATCAATTAGACAGGAACCTTAAAGGAACAGCTCACGTAAATAAACTCAACTTCATGTCATTTCAAACCTGAATTAATTTCTCTAAAAAAGTAATTTTTAAAAAAGATAATTGCTTGAGGAATGAAGCTGTCAATCTTTAAGATGACAAGTAAATCTCACTAGCTGTCTCATAAAAGAGGTCTTTATGACTCAAACAACTATATCCCCAAGTCTTCTGAAGGCATACAGTAGCTTTATGTGAGAAACAGACCAAAAATTTAAGTTGCCATTCACAGAAAAAAATGAGAGAAATAGCAAAGTCTGATTTGTAATGAATCATTAAATGCTAAGCTAAAGCTATAGGCTAAATCTTGTGATCCAATTCATATAATATCCCTTTGATAAATAATGATGTGTCCCAGATTAAAGTTACATGAAGAACTGCAGATGAACCTAAGACAAAAGCTGCCACAGCTTTGTTTTTCACCTACTATGTAGGTGCGAGTACTATATGTGATTTTTAATGCAGTCATTAAATCAGACTGGTTCAGTTCTTGAGTTCAACTCACTGACTCAAATTTCAGTCACACAAAGCTATCGAATGGCTTTAGAAGACTTGGAATATAGAGCATAAGTCACATCGCTCAGTTTTATGATGCTTTTTGTCATTTTGGAGCTTGACTGACCTAGTCTTCATGCACTTCAATGGCCAGGAGATTCTCAAAAATTACACCCTTTGAAAGTCACACAGGTTTTAAACGACATGAAGGAAAGTAAATTATGACAAAACTTCATTTTGGGGAGCGCTGTTCCTTTGAACACCCTTTGAGAGCTCAACATGATGTACCATTTGGAGATATGAGCAAATTCTCTTTCAACACAGACTATTATCATAATTACAGAGAGAATATCAGAGAACGCACAGTACTCTTTTAGTACGGCTGTTCAGCCTGCATCCAATGAGCAGAAGAGCTACATGGTGTGCGAATGCGGGGAGGACGGTTGTAATTGGCCTGTGAATAAATTTGTCATTAAAAGGCTCAGTAGGGGAGACCCCACTCATGGTCTTCCTGTGACACATCTGCCTGATTAAAGAGGTCAAGAAGCCAGAACTACGATTTTTTTTTACTGTCCTCACCCCTTTCGGCAATGTTACATAATAAGGGTTAAAAATATTCTCTACAAAAATAATTGTGTTCTTTGTTTAGAACAGTTGGTGTTTTTTCCCTAAAAGTAGTGCTAATCAAAGATGTTGATTCTGTATTAATGAAAGACTGATTGATCACTGCCAGACTGATTATAAGTCTGATTATATCGTTGGGATAGTGTAAATGGTTAGGCCTTGTAAAAGAATATCAACATTTATGGCATGTCTGCTGGTTTCATATAATGCATTCTCAAGGGAAATGTGAACCTTTACCACAGAGATCTATAGCCATAGCTATTCATGAATGTTAGAATATCAATTCTGGTTATGTTGAGATGGTCCTATATATGATGGGTCCCCATACAGAGACCTCAGATATGCATGCAAATAGTAATTTACTCTTTTTTTACTTTAAATTCCTATCATGTGAATAGCCATTGCATTTATTATTATTTTTTACATTCTTGGGTTTATATGTAACATTTTAAGCATGCTGCCAAGTTAATTTTTTTATATATACACTACCATTCAAAACTTTTTTTTAAAGAAATAAAATAAAATGCTAGAACAATAGAACAATAGATAGAATAATAGAATGATAGAACAATGGATAGATAGATAGAATGATAGAATAAAATGAAAGAAGGACAGATCGAATATAGAATGACAGAACGATAGGTAGAAAGAACAATCAATAGAATGATAGATTTTGGAGTGATCTGTTCCTTTAAGATCTGTAAGGATCGAGTTTCCTGCATTTTAAACAGTCTCTGTATTCTATTTTTCCCGGTCTTTTTTCTTCTGTCCATTCATTCCTCCTTGGGTCAAGTAAAGGCTCTTCAAACATCCTCTCAGAATCTCTTTTTGTTTCTGACTTTTCTCTTTCTCCCACTCTTTCAGTCTTCCAGCCTCAGCATCGCTCAGTGCCCAGCAGACCTGGGAGAAAATAAAAGAGTGGGTCTCTGCCTTCTCTTTTTCTGTATCCTGGAGGAGAAATCTGACAGAGCAAGGGAATGACCGAAAAGAGAGAGAGGGAGTCTGGGGGTGGGGGTGGGGGTTAACAGGCTAAATGGACTAGTGAAGCACAGAAGAGCTAATGGATGAAGCCTGTGGGGTCAGATCATTCAGTACAGCTCCTGGACCCCCCTACATGTGTACTAATGCAGCACACTGGTCCAGAGACCTGGGCTGAATCCCAATCCACTTACTTATACTAAGCACTACAAGTATGCCCTTGTGAAAAAAGAAGTACACTTTAGCATACTTTTCGGAAGAGTACTTATTACAGGAATAATGTACTTTAAAAATATATAAATACTTATGTGCAGACTGTAAATGATGGTTTCAACAGTTTTAGCTTAGCATTTATTTAATGTAGAACAGTTTCTGTTTTTCTTTGCTAAGATTTCTGTGTCAGCTTTGAATTTATCCACCTTTGAGTTTGAGCTTTTCAGTGCATTCTATGCTGGAGGGCTGCAAAGAATTCTGGGGCATCTGGATTGTGGGTTTTTGGGTATTTCTGAGCAAATTTGTATATCTGGAATCAACTGCAGATTGATTTCACAACTGAAAGCATGGTCTGGATTACTGTCCAACTGATGGGATGACAATGAAGGCAATACAGTCAGTTTTCATCTACCTCATGCACAGAGCTGATCTGACAATTATTCTCAACATATATTCACAAGAGATTAATCATTTACTTGTTAAAATGTTGCACTTTTTATAGTTTCAATCAATATATTGTGTGAAAGTCTCAACAAATATAAATTGATTCAACTTCATTTTCCTCTGTGGGTAGTGTTCATATTGCAGTTTGGGCATGGCCAGATGATGCACTGCTTTTTTGTGCAGTATATTATTTAGAAATATTATGTAATCATTGGTGACACTACAGCGAGATTATAGATACATCAAACAGGTTTGAATAGCGCTTCACTATAGTCTAGAGGTTGAATGCGTCCTACACAAATAACCATTGTAAAGGTCACTTGGGCTGCTTCAGCTCTCCTATAATGTGTATGCTGAGTGAGTGTTATTTTGGATGCAGAGCATGTGTGAAAGTCAGGACCTCTTTACAATCTCTTTACAAAGTTGCTGCAACAATACTTTTTTTTAAATGAAACACAAAATACATATAGTTATTTTGATTTTGAGAAGGATTTGTTTGTTTGTTTTAAAGTAATTTGTTCATTTTTAGATGAATTTTTAGATTTCTGTAACTTGAAAAAAAGCATGCACACAAATGTCATATTTAAAATGGTAAAATCTTTTATTTATATTCCAAAATAGAAAGCGAAAATATAGAAAAATATTTTCATTCAATGGCTCAGGAATCAGTAACTTTATACAATGTAGACAGAATACAAACTCAGAAAGTGATGGAAATTAGAAATTAGTTAGCTTAAAATCTCTTCATGAAGACCATGTAGGGGAAGGGTTCACATTTCAAAAATAGCTCATATATTGTAAAGCTTATTCTTATTACAGTAGATTTACACTTGACCTGCTCCACTAGAGTACACATTTAGCAAACCTGTTAATGAATATTTACTATTAAGGTTAAGTAATATCAGCTATCTGTTCCAGTATCAGTATCATTCATGCATGTAGTGTGAGAGCAGGCTGGACCTGCATAATCTGTGATGGTGTCATTTACTGTTGTCTCTGCTTCTTTCCTGTAAGAAAAGAGAGAAAATTATGTTATATGTTATGTTATGTTATGTTATGTTATGTTATGTTATGTTATGTTATGTTATGTTATGTTATGTTATGTTATGTTATGTTATATGTTATATGTTATATGTTATGTTATGTTATACTAAATGTTGTTGATACATTGTTATGAGTTTTATGTTGTGTTCTAAATACTATATTATTTTTATTGATATATTATGTTATGTTGTAAATGTTATATTCTAAATGTTGGGTTGTGTTTTAAGTTTTAAATTAGGTTGTTATGTGTTGTGTTTTAAATGTTATGTTATGTTATGTTATGTTATGTTATGTTATGTTATGTTATCTGATACATGTTGTTACATTATCTCTTCTAAATGTTATGTTCTAAATGTTATGTTGTGTTTATTTGATGCTGCTAGGTGGTGAGTCCTAAATGCTATGTAATGTCATCTTATGTTATGCAAACAGAGCTTAAAAGCATGCATGTACATTTATATTATTTAAGTACTTAGACTTGATGATGAAATACCCACAAACACGTACCTCTAGATTTTTGGTGTTTTTTTACAGGTCCTGCTAGTATGTAGTCGATCAGTGGGCTCACCCAGTTATCGTCGCTTGGAAAGGGTGCGCAGAGCTTCAAGCCCTTCTTTGTGACAAATCTGTGGAAATACATTCATATTTAAATATGCAAAATCAAATACACCTTGAAGTGTGTAGAGGCATTTTGAAATGCATGTAATGCGACTTACATAGTGGCAGGAATTCTGCAGGCTCCATCACCGGTCTGAATGGTGAAGGACTTCACCACCTTCTGCGGGATGCGTCGGTTGCTGGTGTTTAGACAACAATCCGCTGCCCCATCGTCCTGAGCTGTGATAGTTAAACAGTACACAGAATGTTAACCATTAACAACATCAACAGTCTCAATTTAAAATGAACCTGATTAATTTACACATCTTGCAGAAGGATATTGTTAAAAAATTACACATTTTGACTGACCTGTTGTAAAGCTCCATAGACTGACGCTCAATAGAAGCAGAGCACCTGCCCAAAATGTCAGAGAGTTCATTTTGTCCCTCTGTATGTGTTCGTTCACCTGTGCCCAGTAGATATATGCCTCACTGCTGCTTGCACACCCTTTATATGCTTCTTAACAAACTTTCACTTTCTTTATGCTTTAAGGCATCCCTTTCCTGTAAATCATCCCTTATTAAAGAGCCCTTTCACCTTCTTTTGTTAACTGGAATTGGTGGCACCTCCCAAGTGATCCTTCATCTGAACTGGAGGGAAAGTTTCAACATGTTTTCTGGGCTTTTGAAATGTGCTTATCAGTGTCACTGCCTCATGAGAAACAAATGCGGTGAAAGTAAAGTTGTATTGCCAGATGTCACTCATAGCTGGAGGGAACAGGTTGTACATAAGTGGCTTTCGGACAAATTAGATGTTTAAATTCCATGTGTCCATTGTTAGATTTCATGTGCCTTTTAATCAGATGTTTTTGCGTTTATTCAATTACTTAAATATAAAATCAAATAAAGTGCATGCAGCTCTGCATTGAATTCATAATTGCTCAAGTGTCCACACTGATTTGTGAGTGCAAATACTTTAAAATTAAATTAACTTAAAATTAATAAATAATAAAACATTTTCAGCACTGAGGTTTCCAACTGCTCTTATCTGAATATACATATCTGGCCAACTAATATCTGCAGTATCTGGTTCAGTACTTGAACATGCTTTACCTATGGATATCTGATGTGGTATTGTACCATTTATAGTCATAATGGTTATGATAATAATCATTTCATGACTCTTTTATCTAATATCTTAACTCTTATGAACATATTTGAAGATATTTAAATATCAAAACTTACAAATTCTCGCCAAACCACAGGTTGTTTGATTGACAGCACTACTAATATGTGGGTTCATGTGTTTTTGGGTGTAACCCTGAATGAACATGTACCTGCTGTTGCCGACAGGTAAGCAATGAATGCTATCAGAAGATTATGATGTAACTTGCTTAGTATTTTTTAATAGCATTACTGACTACCTGTATTTTTATGCTACTGTATGAATTACCATTCATTGACAGATTTTTATTATATATTTCTCTGCTGTAAAACTGTTTTATACCAGAAATAAATAAATACATATTTTCTGTGAATGTATAAATGGCTCAGAGCAGCTGAAGTGTGCAGAGAAATGGCCTTTGTTTTGGCAATACTGGTAGTGTTATGTTTCAGGCATGCATCTACATGTGGATGCTAAATATATGCATGGAATACAGCCAGCAACGTGTCTGAAGGCCTCGGACATGTGTTAATTAAGCAGAAAAAAAAAACGGCCCATATCCTGAAATCCTGCACAATTAATACTTCCTCAAGGGCTGTAGCCTCCACACACACAGCCAGGTCTTCATTCTGTGCTGGGATCTCATGAGCCCTAATGAAGCGTGAAGAGATGAACAGACGATTTTGCTCCTCTACTTGATTTCAAGCGGTTTGAATTCTAACTACAGCTGCATTCAGTTTTCAGTCATTACTTCAAGATTGTCAGAGAATGAGCCACATGCCGTGTCACTTCCTATATGATGACTCACTTCCACCTGGGCCATAGTAACTGCAGCAGGTCAAGAAGTAATCAAGCTGATTTGTCAGCGAAGGATGTGATAAGAAATTACAGACAATCAGGACTAACCCAAGGCTAGTCAAAAGTTCTTGATGAATATCTTTTGCTCATGATACAGCACCACTATTAAAGTTTTTTTTGTTTTTTTAATTGAAATGAAATTATCTTTTAATTAATTATAATGTCTTAAAAAATAATATATAAAAATTATGTTTTATATATATATATATATATATATATATATATATATATTCAAAGGAAAAATAAAAACTCAGTTTCTGATATTTAAGACTTGCTACCTTGACACAGTGAGTTATTACCTTGACACAGGAGCTCCATTGTTATTTGTTTATTTCATTTATGCATGCTTCTGCCTGTTGGCTTCACCACATAACTTGCATTTTCAAGAATTTTTTATTTTTTTTATTTATTTTTTTTAATTCAGACCGCCCAAAAAATATCAAAGTGAATTTTAATATAGAAATTTTAAATGCTCATCATAGAAAATGTGCATTGAAGTCGGTGGATTAATGAACTACATTTTCATTATTTGTTAATAAAAATAATTATTTTGATGTTGCCAGCACTTGAACTAAATAGCAAAGTATTACGTTATAACATTCATCCAGTTATACAATAATTGTGTTATGTAACATTTTAGTTTCTTTCATCAGTATGTATATGATTTTTATACCGTTGTACAACAGTTGGCTTTCATTTACACTGAGAACAGTTGTAGATTTGAAAGAGATGTTTTATCTGTTCTCTATCTACAGATTTAGACTTGCCATAACTTCAGAACGGGATTTATGAAATATTTGTGGTTAGTAATTGGCGAAAGTTGTTTAAATTGCAAGATGCTCTAATAACAAGACGTTCTGTTCATTTGGAGGTTCAACTCATTGTGCTCATGATGAATGGCAAAGATTTGTCTCCCTTGTATAGGCTCGCCCACGACTAAAAGCGCTTGTTTGTACAAGAGGCTCAAATTTACTTTCTTTCAATGGAAAAAAATAAAAGGCTCTTCCCACAGTCAGGTCGTGCAGTTGCCAGATCTGTCTGGAATCCGTACAAAATAAACTCATCGCAGAAATCTACAGCTCTCCAAAAAGATTGATTCTTATCGCGGAGACTCTGAAGCTTTAATGTAGTTTTAATGTCTTCCAGGGTCACGTAGGTGCAAACCACCGACATAGAGTTACTAGTATGTTGGCTGGGTTATGTTAAATGCTATTTTCTATTACAAAATTATTATTTTTTCTTATACATGGTCATCTTTCTGATTTGAGGTCGAACAGTCTGGCTCTTAAATTTCATTTAATTAATAAATATATTAATTAACATGAAAGATGATGCATACATTTAATATAATTCAATTTAAGGGGAAACTATTGTCCCTTAATGGAAATATTTATTTATTTATTTATCCATTCATTAAGTTTTTTCCCCCGATTTTGGATTATTCTTCATTTTTTTGTCCTGGCTTCAAAATCCTGCAATGTGTGTTACAGAAACCCTAGTCTACAGATAAAGATAAAGATTAACTGACAACTGCAAGATCATCCCTGTTTCTTGGAATCAAACCATGGCTGCGGAAATCCCCTTTTGACTGCCAGGTAAGGTTACGTGGGAGAACCATTTTCAAGAAGACCTATCAGGTATGCAGGATTTTATAGATCTTTCTCTCCAGATAAGCAGGATCTTCCGATCAGACTTTGCACCTGTTACGCAGACTGAACCAGAGGTCTGATATGGCTGTAGGTATTTCTGAGATAAACTGTAGCATTGGTTTGCTAAATGGACTTTGGAAGTTTACCGTCACACTCAACACATCGTTTCATTGATAAAATCTGCTTAATCTCTCAAATTTCCTTGTTTTAAAACTCTTCTTTATGTTTGTGCAGTGAGCCTGCTATGATATGAGAGATTGTATTGTAGTTCAGGAACAAAGGACAATCGGGAAAGTCCGTAAGATTAGTTTGTTTATGTTCCAGTCACAGATGGTCATGGGTAATTTCTTAACATGATGGACAGGTATTTCATACTTTGATGTAGGGCACAAAGGGTGTGCCCACCTGCTTGGCTAATTGTGTTCTGTAGGTTGTAGTGGTGGGGGGGGGGGGGGAAGATATATATATATAAATAAATGTGTTAATTTAGAGTTTTTCTGAATTGCTAAAACACATTTCTTGAAACATCACTCATTTTCTCAAAACCTTAAACACAAATCCAAACCTTCAAACTAAATTCACAGAACCCCTGACTATTCTGGCAAAATCAAACAATCACTTCAAAACCATTTCACCTGTAGTCAAAATCAAACAAAGCTTTCAAATCATACGCACAAATAATAATAATAATATACACACTACAGATCATTCATTTGACACTATACTTCAAAAAATGCAGAACACCGTGTCCATTATTGAAGGTATCCTGGTAGTGTGCTAAACTAATAAAGGTTTCTGAACATGAGGGATCGTCCCGGATGAGATCGTCATGTGAAAGGTCATCGTGTGGATCATTTTATTTATGGCTAAATTAGTATTCATTAATTTTACTAATAGTTAGATTGGGCAGGCCCTCACAAAAGGGCATTTAATAACAACAACAAAAAAACTGCCTTGACAAAAGGGCACTTTGGGCATCAAGGGGAAAAGGGGCTGCATCCTTAAATTACAAACTAGCATATAAATGTATAATTTTACGTTAAAAGGTTTGTCTTCAGTGTTCCTTTCAGTGCAGGATGCAATAAATAGGAAGTGACATACTGTATGTCAGTTATAAATAAATAGCTATTTCCTCCAGTGATGTTTAATAAATGGGTCATCTCACTGTTTTATTTTTATATTTTAATTTCTAACGTTTGCAGGTGAACTTTCAATAAATAATGTTGCCACCTCAGGGTCCCACAATATTAAGACATTATTCTTACCTGTATATAAAAAATAACATTATTTCTGCAAAAATTAATCACAGTTTTCTAAGTACTGATAAAGACTGTAAAAAGAAATACACATCTGTCTTAACATCTCTCCCTTAAATATGTGTGAAAGATCAAAAAGTTATTTGGTTACAAAGTAAGTATATTGCTTAAAAGCTATGTCACAGCATAACAGGATTGAATTCTGCTGGTCAGTCATTTCTGAGCATACCCTGACACTTACTGTCCGCAGGATCGATCAGATTTCATAGGGTGTTTTTAGATAAAACACTGCGCTCTGCAGGCAAACAGCTGCTCCTGCAAACAAAAAGAAACTAGAACACACACACAACCAACCACTTCAAATTGTATAAAATATTTAATTGATTTTCTCCCTTTTATCAATGAATTTAAACAATTTTAGGACAATTAAAATGATTCCTTTCACAGCTAATTCAATCATCAACCACACATTAAAACATTAAAAGCCACTGTATGTCTTGACAGTATTTTGCTTTTAAAAAAAAAAAAGTAAAAATAAAAAAATCAGCCCCTTACACACACACACACACAAATGCACCATGCAGAGCAGAAACCTATCTTCTATTGCATTATGGCTAAATTAACCTGAGCACATGATGTAATTATCTTCCCCGTGCATTTCTCACAAAAATGAGATCATATAAGACATTTAATCCATTAGTGAACTAAATATATGACAGCTAAATAAATAACAGTCAACGCAAACTGAATGAACACCGTTTCATTCACTAACATCAAACAAGGCAACCGTTAAAACTAGTGAGTTATCTAGGTGAGGAATTTAAAATAATAATTAAAAAAAACCTTTCAAACGGTGCAGAATATAACAGAAATGTTAATGGTTCAACCCTGATGCTTGAGTGGTTATTGCTAGGGAATAGACAGGACAACACATTAACAATGAACGGTTATCAAACAAAATTCAAGCTTTAAAAATAAAAATAGTTCCAATCCACTGCTGAAATCAATGACTCCCTTAAGCATGCACTTCTAGTTTTTAAAGGGATAGTTCAACCCAAACCCAAAAAATTCTGTCATCATTACTCCAAACCTGTATGACTTTCTTTCTTCTGAAAAACACAACAGGTGTGCTGTGGCAGAATGCCCATGCTGCTCTTTTCCATACAACGAATGCAAATGGTGACCACAATTGTGCCCGGCCCCAATCCACTATTAAAGTATGGAGCAACTTGGTCATCTAGATAACTGCTTTGAGGTTTGGAACAACATCAGGGTGGAAATGATAATAAAATTTACATTTAAGCTGAACTAGCCCTTTAAATATTTGAACAGCGGGGGGGGGGGGGGGGTTTCGTGTTCATAACATAGCAACACTGTGGATTTCATGTAGCCCTTCAATATAATAACTTCTAATTGTCTCTATAATAACCTTGTGGAACATGGCAGTAAAAAGGCATGCACAAAGATCATCTTTTCTCTCTCTTCTTCAATACAGAGGCAGCAGAGCAACAAAGGCTGACCGTTCAATAGCTTGTTGAAAGCTTTTATAAAATATCAGCTTCGGTTTATTGACTTCTCTCACATATTCGAAAATGAGCAGATGCTTTAGACCTCTTTGGTCCAAAACAGACAAAGTCAGATGCAAAACAAATCTGGTTTCCTTTCGTATGGTTGGCAGTGGAGTCGAGGAGGATGACCAGCACATCTCTGAAGAGGTTTGGATTGGGTTTGTAGGAGGGAAAGGGGGCGTGGCCAGGGTAGCCAGTGCTACCTGGAGTTCTGAGGGAGGAGTTTCTTAAATAACCCGGCCACTGACACGTCCACCCTCATCACCATGGCAACCCCCAGTATCACAAACACACTGCCCACGATGAAACCCGATGCCTCAAACATCAATCTACCAAAAAAAAAAAAAGAATACATCTTAGAATGCAGTCATGAGAAGAGCTTTTTTTTGTCATTAACTTACACTGTCATAAATCCACAGTGGATCCCTGTGTGGGTTTGTTCGTAATGACACCAAATTCATCACTACATTAAATTACCTCTTGTGAAAGTCAAGAGTTGTTATTAAACTCTTAGTCATAATTCAGGGTTAACATCATCTACTTACAAAGCGTGACAGTTAGCGGGCTAAACTCTCTTTACATGAAAAGCAAGTGGTGTGTGGGTGAATTTTAGTGAAGTTATAAAGGACCTCGTACGAAACAACATTGTCAAACAACACCAACCACCATTGTTCAACCCACCAACGAGTCTATTTCGAAAATGTGCACATTCCTAGATCATTTCATCAATTCCTTAAAATAAAAAAAGACAGAAAGCGATAAGAGGTAGAAGAGAAAGAAACAATAAGTTAGAGATGGTGACTCACTTGGGTGCAAACACTTTCCACACCATGAGGTGTCTCCTGAGGATGGCTGCAGCACAAACCGACGCAAAAACCTAAAGGTAAACAAGTTATTTATAATTGATGTTCCATTTTACAAAAGCGTATAAATCACACTAGATGAGAACACATTAGCCTGCTAAGCCTCTTCACACCAAGTCTTACACAACTAAACACAAAAAAAATATATACTTTTCTTTATGGAACAATTCACACAGTCTGGTGAATGATAAAAAAAAAAAAAACGCTGTGTCACTATGAAGGAGGTGACAGAAACATTGTTTCAGTTAAAACAGAGGGTCTACAGATATGATCAAGCTAAATTAAAGATTTTTTTAAGACCATCTTACGTGACATTTAAGACCAAACCTGTGATGGGAATACACATTATATTACATATGTATATGAAATATTTAATGTGTTTAATGTAAAAAGAAAATCACTGCTGTCAAAAATGCTATTTATTATATCGATATACAGTGAACTTTTCATATCAGCAGCCAATATCCCAATACAAAATAACCCCATAAAAACATTGCATCACCGATATTTTTGATAGTGTAAACGATTTATTCTGAAGCAATATTTTCATCAGTATTCTATCAGCTTTTACATACTTAAATCTGCATGTTTTTAATATTTACCCCAGGATGTTATTTACCTTTATTAAGGCCAATATTTTTTAACCTTATTAAAAGGATGTGTCATCTTTCATGTCAAATTCTTATAGTTGATCAAGAAATTCAATATACACTACAGGGCTGTTACCAATCAAATTAAATAATTTAACCTGCGCAATTCCTACTGCAATAAATACATTTTATGAGATTAATGTTTTAAATACAATTTTGAATATACAAATAAGAAATGTTGGGGGGAAATGCATACTTTTAAACATGAGGCTAAACCACCAGTAGGTGGCGGTAATTAACCGATTCCTTCAAAACGCTAAATCATTCAGTAACAAAAACACTTGGAGAATGTGCAATACTTCTGTTGTGATCTGTTTGGAACTATTTTTGAATTGTGTCTAAAATGTAAGTAACTTAATATACTTAACTACTTGTTTGTTGACTTAAAATCATTGCAACATTTGCAATCATGAAAGTATTCAGCAAAATAGCCCCCTTGTCATGGTATGTTATTTAACTATATCATGTTATAAATAATTATAAAAAAAATTTTGATCTGTGAGTTTCTTTACGTCTTCCGTTACGCTCATTTGATTTGATTTCTCCATGAAAGTCTTTCACAGAGGCACAAGCCTCAAAAGCGAGACATTAATACCAGAAATACACTATCCATTATCAATCGCTATTTAAGACTGGAGTAATCTTTGCGGTAACGTGACCGAAAATATTTAAGAGCCACAGAATCTGAATTTAAGAGATTTTAAGACTTTTTAAGGACCTGCAGCCACCCTGTAAAAATCTTGTTGTGCACGATTTTTGTGCCCAACTTAATGTGAGCATTATGCAATACAATTTGAACACACCTGTGCTCCATTCACAAAGAGGTAGCGTGCAGTGAGCTGCAAGAGACCCGAGCTGAACTTCTGAGGGTTCTCTCTCAGTCTCATCTCCATGACAGCGTCCTCGCTCTCCTCCGCTCCTGCTGAGCGCGTAGAACGGGTCCCACGCACCTCGCACACCAGAGGCCAGAACAGCAGCAAAGGACAACCAACTGCATGTGTAAATTAGTGATCATTAGAAATAAGAGATTAAAGAGATTAAAGATAATTCTAATACAGAAATATATACAATGTGAATACCTGCAAAGATGATGTGAGAGGAGAAGGTGTTGAGGGTCACCAATGAGGCAGGAAGAGCAGTGCCTGTGTGACCTTGAGGAAAGCCCACAAATGCTGCACCCCACTGAATGGAGGGGAAGGTTGGGAGGTGTCCTGTTGCATGGAAAAACTGTGTGGCTGCCAGAGACCATGAAACCACTGGAGCCCATGGCACACTAAAACCATCTAGGAGGGTTAAAGAAATAAGATTTATTGCATCAGTAGTAATAGCTCAGCAAGCCATAAGATGTGGAGCTAATAATGGAGTGCGTCTTACTGGAGTGCTTGTGAAGGCTGGAGAGGTTGGTGCTACAGGCATGGATGTGCAGCATGGCTCCGGCCTCCAGCAAGAGAAGCAGGAAGGCAAGAGCCATTCCCTCCGGATGGAGAAGCAGAAGCACCAACCCCAGGAGTCCACAAAGCAGAACCAATGGGGCAGAGTACACTGTACCCAGCCCGTAAGCCTCCACAGCTGGCCTGCTGTCTGCTTCACCACTTTCTGTGCCCCCGTCCTCCAGCGAGTGTCGGATGCGCTGATACAACTGTGGTATGAGGTGGTGCAGTTCAGCCTGCGGACTGATTCCTGTACTGGCTCGGTACTTCGGGGGTGGCAGGGATGTTCCTCGAGAGTTCAATGGAGTCCTTGACTTGAGGAACACGGTCATAGGGTCCACCCACAGCAGGATCAGTCCCAGGCCTAGTAAGCAGGAAGTGGCCCTAGGCAGGAACACTTGAGCTAGGCCGATAAGTTCAGACAAACTCCTGAAGGTGTCCTCTGGGGTGGCACTAACCGCCCAGTGCAACCCCATGCAAACACAGGCCAGGGGTAAGAGAAAGCAGGCCGAAAACAGAGTCACACTGGTACAGTTAAGGTTCCCGTAATGTCTGAGCCATCGATGTAGAAGGTATCCCCACAAGGCTAGTGAGCCAACGGAGAGGACATAGTGGAGGTTGCGCAGTTGGCTGTTCTGTACTCGTGAGAGCGGGGAGAGGAAAGATGAGGGCTGGCAGGTGCCCTGCTCCTCTCGGCAGTTGTGGAAGGAGAGGGATAGGTAGAGCGATCCCACCAGCACTCCCAACCATACCAACAAGATGGTGGCCTGCCGTCTAACCACTGAGGACGGCAGTGCTGTTGAGAGCCGCTGAAGTGGCTTCTGGGTGTCTGGTGGGGGAAGTGGCACCAGGAGTCCATCCCAGTTTAGACGGAGAGGAACATAGATGCTTAACGTGAAGAGCAAGAAGGTAACCACGTTTCCCTCATAGATGACATAGCTGTCCGAGAGTAGGGAGGCACAGCGCAGGAAAAGCACCAGCAGGGCCGGAGTGAGGAGGCCAGAAGGTGACCACGTCCCTTTTGGAGAAACTCCATGAGTCTTCCATAGAAACAAAACTTCAGAAAAAAGTGCTGCAGCTCCCACACACCACGAGATCTCTAAATAACCTTGCGAGAACAGCTGACCTGCAGCTACAACTAGTCCCACCACCAACCCTGAGAGTACGGGCAACTTCAGCAGGCCTTCCTGAATCACTACATGAGACGACTCAGAAAGGATGTAACACAGCATACAGGCAACTCCTAATATTAAAAGCCCAGCAGCCATTTTGAAAGGGTTAAAACGGGCCCAGGAGGCTCTACAAGTCTCCCTGACAGCTGTCAGATAGTTCTGCATGGAGACGACTAGCTCAGGAGAGGGAAGATGGCCCTTGTGGTCAGTGGCCAAGTACTGGGAGGAAATGTTTGAGAAGTCAGCCCGCAGCTGAGACAGACTGTCTGGTGGGATGTCTTTGGCCATGTTAGAGTAGGTCTCCAAGAAGCGGTTTACCTTTAAAGACAGACAAAATCAGACAGAATTAAGCTAAGTTTATCACAATTGATGACATGAAATACAAGACAATGCAGGCAAACATAATTACACCTCAAAACACAGGCGAAGAGAAATTCCTCTAACCTGTTTAACGTTAATCCACAGTGCCTCAGCCTGGCTGAGTCCTGTAGGTGCACCCCGGGAGCCATTCTGAGGAAAAAGTGGCAGAAGAACCTGGCCCACACTGCTATAAGGAATAGGAATTCCCAGCAGAAGTGCCAGCGTTGGCACCAGATCAGTCTGAGGTACCACCTCAGGTTCCACCTACAAACATAAACATGCTGAACTCCAAACATATAGAAAAAGGCCAAAGATAACCCAAAGACAAAATTTAAATTCCTCTCTCATAGAGGCACTATTTTCACATTTTAGGAAATGGGAAATGCGGAAAAGGCTCATAATTCTGCTTTTTTAAAATTAAACAACTTGGTTTGAGTTTCCATTTCAAGATTTCAATATACACATGGTCTAAACATAAAATATATGGATTGATATATTCTTTCCCATTTTAAATAATTTGCTATTAAGTACATATATTTTAATATATTATTTGAATTAAAGTTGCTGCAGCTAGTTGATTTTGGACGAAAGTCTCTGACTTTTGAGGAGGTTGCAATTTCATGCATGTTTGTTTAAAAAGTTTATAATTAAATAATTACATACATTTACATAGTATGGCT
Organism: Cyprinus carpio; assembly: GCF_018340385.1. NCBI lineage: Eukaryota > Metazoa > Chordata > Actinopteri > Cypriniformes > Cyprinidae > Cyprinus > Cyprinus carpio. Next base: position 5,509,875 of record NC_056581.1, on the reverse strand, counting down.
TACTTGTCATCATTACATTTCATTATTCAAAATTAAAGTCTCTGCACTTAAGTGTAACACAAGTAAACAGTACTAATGCAAATACAGACAAGTAGTGTTGACTACAGCTTTACTACAGTATCATTTTTGTGTGCCACCCTGAAATTTTCTCCACCTGACCACCCAGCTAAATTTTTCCTGGACACACCAGTGTGGTTGTAGATTATTAAATACAGACAAATCATAACAGTGTCTCTTTTACCTGGGAGCCTGGTGCTGGAAATAAGGGAGAGGAACTGTAGAGAAACAGAGCAGCATCTGTCTCTTTCTGGCTTTCTCCACCATGATCCCCAGTGTCTGTCATTCCATGATCACCCATCACCACCAGCAGGGTGTCATTCTTCAGACGCTTTATCACTGACCTGGGGTCAGCGGTGAGACAGTAGCAGATGGAAAGCAAATGCATAATGCAAGAAAATATATAAAAACTGTAACATGGTAAAATGTGGGTAAACGAATGAGGCTACAGCTAACCTGATAACTCCATCCATCTGGGAGAGTTTCTCAGCCATCGCTGGGTGATCCGGGCCGAATCTGTGTCCACAGTGATCCACACCGAGGAAGTGAGCAATCAACACATCCCAGTCATCCCCCTCCACTAAAGAAAGAACACACAAACCCATAGCCTCTCATTCAGACACTGCGTTTACAGTGTAAACATGAGAGATATGTCCATCTATTTACAAGGTAAACAAAGGGAGATCTTAAACCAACCAGGCAAGTTCCTAATTGATGTGCTAATCATTCTGCTTACTGGTGGGATAAATGTTTTGGAGAATGCCGTTGTCAACGGTGTGCAAGTCCTTCACGTTGAAGGAGGGGAAGGGCAGCGATCTGTGGAACTTCTTGGGGAAGAGACTCACCCATGTGTCATCCCCCATAAAAACAACTCTCTTACCTTTAAACCAGGAGAAAAAAACACAACCATTAACAAAAACTAGCAAAGAATCTACACTTTAGATCATTCAATCTAAATATAACTCATTTAATTGAATAAAATAGTGGCTTTCTAAAATTCTACAAATGTCATAAATTGCAATAAAGCTTTCTGACAAAGAACATGATTATAGTAATATACTGCTATAAATATTGCTTTTTGTTTTAGCAAATATCACATAGGTCACACCCTGTATTTCTGTGATGCAAAGCTGAATATTCAACATCATTACTCCAGTCTTCAGTGTCACATGATCCTTCAGAAATCATTCTATTAGGCTTGAAACATTTCTGATTATTATTAGTGTTGTAAACAGTTTTTGTGGAAACCATGATAATTTTTTTTTAGGATTCTCTGATGAATAGAAACTTTGAAAGAGCAGCATTTATAAATCTCTTTACTGTCACTTTTGATCAGTTTAATGTAAAAGCGTCAAAGGTTTTGTGGGGGTTTTGCATGGTAATGAGATCTGGTGGAAGTGTGCAGAAAAGGCTATAAAATAATTATATAATGTGGGGGGAAAAATCCTAAAAATAGTCTTCTTTTTCTTTACAAAAACATAACTTTGACAGGTTGGGTTTAATGGAAAATACCAGTTGTAGGATTCACCCACCCACTTGGCCCAGCTGGTGCACTAGATTGTCTTCCAGAATGGCATTGGATGCAAAGTTGTTCCCCACGTCAATGAACGTGGGCAGGGAACCTGTGGTAAAGCCTTTGATCCTCTGCATAGTAGTGGTGGGCGGATCAGCCCGAAAGGTGTAGAGTCTGGCATGAGTGGCGTGTAATGATGCCATCTCATCTAACACGGGCAGCTTGTTCTCGAATGGTTTGGGTGCTGTGTTCTCCGGATCATATCGGGTGAAGTCGGCCTTCAGGGCGTCAATGATCAAGACCACTGCCCTACGAAAGCGTGGCTCACTCAGGCAGAAATCTCCTTTCACCTGGGCTCCTGGAGACAAGACGTCCGCACAGGTGCTCGTTCTGTTGACCTCCAGCCTGACTAGGAGGAAGCCTCCCACAAACAGAAAGATGCCCACATAAAATACTGAGCAGACCCAGATGAGGGCGACCAGGACAGGAAGTCTTCTCATTCTAGACAAGATGAGAAGGAGAATAAACATAGGGCTCTTTATGTAATTGGGGGTACATTTCACATCAACCAAAAAGTAAGATTATTTGTTATAGTTTAGTGTCCAAGCTACATTAAACACAATTTGGTATTCCAAGGGAAAGGATGTTTTCCTGGTCAATTCGTCAACTATGTTAGAGACAAACTGTGTGTCACACAGAGATTGGTTTTAAATAATTTTATGAATCATATATTTATTTTATTTTTGCAGATATGCACAGTCAATTTGGACAGAATTTTTGTTATGATCATTTTGGTATTTTTGACAATTGCTAAGAAAAACTCCAACATTTCCCATTCATTCTAGACTTAGAATGAGATTTAAAATAACTCCGAGAGGATATGAGAAGCAAGAATTATGTTAGAAATATATTAAAAGTTATATAAATACAGTACTGTTCAAATACTAAATTATATTAAGAATCATATTATGCTATCCAAGGATATTTTATCTGAAAATTGGCTCTACAGTGTAGGCCAACCACATGTTATTTTCTTGATCCTGTTAACCTCAAATTTGAATATATATCTTAATTAAAATCATGAAAAATAATGCAAACCAAAACAGTGGACCCTATAGTTGAAGGACAATTAATATACTCCTTAACAGGTTATTGTAGGTTTTATATTGAACAAAATAAGAGGACACATTCAGTATTGTTAAAAATAAAATCAACGTGTAAAAACATAACATCAAATGATGTGATAAAACGTTTGGTTTGTAACATAGCTGACCGCACATTTGATGACACAAGAAAAGTAAATATATTTTTAAAGAAAAAAATAATTAAATTTAACGTTAAAAAAAAAAAATTATATACAAATAAACATTCAAAAATAAACATGATGTTGACTGTAAAATTTTACTCATTTTTAATTCAGGATTCACTATCACTAGACATACAGCCAATGCAATTAGTTCCCTTCCTAGTCACCTAGTCACACACTAGTAGGTTTTGAGACACAACTACAACAAGCATTGTTACGTAGTAAATCAATACTGAAAATACACCAACCTTTAAGACGGTACTATGAAATTGACTGTATATATAAACCAAGCCTTACTAACGCACTTAAGACTGAGTGCATAAATGCAGGCGAGTGTGTGTTGCATGCTTCCAGTACTGACCTTGCTTCTCTGTGTTCGTCCTCTCTCTCTCTTCAGGAGCTGAAATGTAGCATCTGCAGGAGCCTGGAGCGCCGCAGGTTAACCGACATCTGGCCGCGACGCTATCAGAGCCTCACTGCTGCTCTACACTGGGGGACATGAAGCCTAATTGCATGTCGGTTTTATTGTAACACTGGTTATCTCGCACCCCGGTTTCCACTTCCGTTGACATGCGCAGTACGTCACAGGTAAAGCCGACTGTCAAAATAAAAGACACCGTTTACCGATATTCAAAATAAAAGCCTCTCGGGTCGCGCCACTTGACTGATCGCACGTTTATATTAACTTTATTACTTAAATATCTACTAAACCATAATGGGCCTTTTAATATAGCGTGTCCACTCGTGCTCAAGCGCAGGCATAAATCTCGCCGTAAAGCACCTGCAAAAATATTACACTATTACATACTAGAAAGGTTTTGTGAATGGAAAAGGTTGTGGGGCCTTACAGATTTTTTTCGGAGAGGAGGGGGCTTTGGAGTGAAAAAAAAACACTGTGTTAGATCAATGCGAAAGTCGACCTATGTTTTTACCATAGACGGTATGGTTTTTGCGCAGCATAAACAGTTATAAATGTGAACCAGTGCATGGACAAAACTGCAGTGACATCAGATCAGTGAGCACGATCAATCATTTTCTTTACTAAGATGCCAAACACAAACCAATTTGGAGAGGAAATGACCCTTTACTTTTGAAAACGCAAATGAACATCCATCCCACTCTTACACCAGTCACTGCTGACCACAATACAGGGACGTCTGATCACAAAGTCAACAATGAAAGGCACTGAGTGTGGAAATAATGGCACATCTGTGTGTGGGGCGAGATGTGCCATCCAGCTGCTGGCAGGTAAACAGAGACGAGCATGTGATGACAGGAAACATATAAAAGACCAGCCGGAAAAATGTGTGATTCAATGTGCACACTGCCATTTAGCACTTTGTTTCAGTTTGTTCAGCATTCACCTCTTTCATCCGAGATGACAACTGGTTTACCCATAATCCTCTTTGTTGCAGTGGCAGGTTTCCACAGTGGTAAGATTACATCACACATTTGTAATACCAGTTTTGAAACAAATGTGTATCTTATTATTATTCTTTTTTAATTAGAATAAAACTATATCATTATTTTATAAATTTTTAATTTTTAATATTATAATATGGTGTTTATATTATTAATATTGAACAGGTAATATATATATATATATATATATACATACATACATACATACATACATACATACATACACATTTTGTGTTTTGTTATTTTAAAATTAGAATAAAACTATATTATTATATTTTTAATAATATTATTATGTGATGTTTATATTATTAATATAGTATAAAATGTAAAATAATCACATCCAGAACAACTTAATTCAATTTAATATGTACATTTTTTGTAAAAAGATATATATATATATATATATATATATATATATATATATATATATATATATATATATATTATATTGCATTTTTTATTGTTTGTTTTGACAGTTTATTTTTATTAAGTATTATGATTTATTCAAGATTAATATCTCTTAGGCATCGAATGTTTCCATTTGTTTTGTTTTGGAATGATCTGTGCTTAGTTACCATTACTTTTTAATGAAGAAAAGTCCTTAATAACCATTTAATTCATCCTCGATGAGTTATAGATGGCCAAATAGCCAGCATTTTATACATTATCTGCATGTTGAGAAATATGAAAGCTGTGTATGACAGAAATTAAATTATACTTGTGCATTTTTGTGTTTGTAGTGATTTCATTTTCTCTGCAATGTGATAAAAACAACTGAATTGCCAGATGAGAGAGGTAACACTATTTCCAGATTGATTTGCTTTTTTCACTCAAATCTTATGTCGCAGTCAAAGATTTAGGGAAAAAGATAAATACAAATCAAACATCTGTTCTCTGTTTTGACTAATGTCCACATTTGAAGAGAACAGCGCGACACCACAAACAGGTGGGTCATTATTTCCCACGCCAGCCTGGCCTGCTCTGCGTAACTTCTGCTCATGTTGGAGGTCACTGAAATGACTCACTGATATATCTTATCTCATATCTCACACACATTAACTAAATGCTGAGATTCTCATTTCATCCCTTTCCTCAGATCAGTCTGAGGAGTATGAGGCTGCTCATGGGAAAGGTAAATGTGGAGCAAATCAAAAATGGGTTTAGGGCCATTTACTCAAACTCAATATGCTTTGACTCACTGACAGAATAAATATAAGGAACAACATATTTGGGTGATAAAAGTTTTTATCTGAATCCTTAACAGATGGAGAAAGGCAGTGACAGACACTACAGGTAAACAATGACCTTTTTCAAAACTTTATTTTCTGAAAAGATAATTTAAGTACAGAGATACTGATATTGCATTGCAGCATTCAATAAATGTAAATATATAAGACAAATACATATGCAACAGATGGATGGATGAATGGATGGACAAATAACAAATTGCATTTGATGAATATAAACATTATATATTACAGAGGAGGGAAATGATGAGGAATCAGAAGGGAAGTTGCTCAGGATCATTGTTAAAAAATCATTGATTCATATTTGTGGCCATTAACTGATTTTTATAGAGAAAAAAATTGCTTGAGGAGGAAGATGGTAAAGTGACACATATCTTTTACCAGTTATAAAATTAGATTAGATGGATTCAACTTTATTAAAGTACAAGAACAGAACCAATGAAATGCAGTTAGTTGTTATTATTATTAATTTGTCTGTTTATACTCTGTGAATAACCCTATAGATGGTGAGAGAGAGGCACTAACGGACGCTACAGGTAAAGACAATGAATATTTTCAGAAGTTTATTTGTCTAGAAAGATATGCATTTTTTACAGAACATTAAAAATAATGCATTGCAGCATACATTCATACGGCACTTCCCACAAATAGGGCCTTTTGAAACAAATAATTCGTGAAAATGTTAATTGTCAAGCGTAAAGAGGTCAAACTAAGTATTTTATGAGCTGTTTTATTTTGTGGTATACAAAATGTGGGACACACACACACACAAAATTTGGTGATTAAAATAAAATAATTATATTACTTCTAAAATAATTTCCTTAAATCAGTTCAACATATTATGTCAAAATTATGTCATTGTTATATGATTTTAACTATCTTTTTTGAAACAAAGTGTTCTTGTACTGAGCCACATGTGACAAAATCTCTTCCGGAATGTTTGATGTTTGTTTTGACGTAGGAGTGAACACCGGAAGTAACGCGCCCATAGGTAGGTCGAGCTCGGCGGAGATCCATTCATCACCACACGAGGGCGACAGTGCGTCACTCACTGTATTATTTACTCACTATTTGTATCCATATTTAGAGAAAATAATGATTGATTAGAGAAAAGAATGTTTCTAGTTCTTATCTATAGTGTTTTGTTATTTTCTGGAACACAGTGAGTAGGTTGAAGAGAATGTGAAAAGTTCTGGTGAGTTGTTAGCAAATTAAATCAAGAGTATGTGCTGAAGACTGAATCTTACAAAATGCCAAATATACAAAAAAATAAATACAAATAATACTAATATATTTATTTGTTTTATATCAATGTGACCTTTCTTTCTAGAAGATTCTAGTGATGAAGAATATGGTGGATATTACAAAGGCATCTAACATCTTTAAACCTGAATGCCTTGTTTTATAAATCATATTGTACAATTTCTAACCTACTGTCTGTAGCACACAGACAAAAACATGTGTGACCTTTCACAGAATGTGATGGCAGCTTTTTTTTCTCTCTCTCAAATAAAGACTGTAAACACTGGCGGGTGTCCAGCGTTCATATAAATGCTAGGCTGCAGGTGGATGTACTAACAGATGATTACATGGCTTACAGTGTGAGTAGCAGAACAGATCTAGGACGGTTATCCAGGCCAGCGCCATCTACAGTCCTTGTGTACTCATTTGAGCTTTATTTATATCATCTGCATTGTCCCAGCTTATTTTTGGACCAGATGCATCATTGCCCGTCCCCAAATCCTACAACCTAATGAGAACAAACTGTTTTACTGCATATACTGTAGAGCAGGATTTATTGCGGTTTTACTGTATATAGAAAAAGACTCAAACTCTCAAGAAATTCTTTTGTAAGTGTTGAGGGAAATGTTGATAGTTTTGTCGCTAAATGCAAGTCTTGTCTGATACAAATATTTTAATGGTCAACATTTAAATATATAGTGTTTTGTCTGTTTAAAACAAACAAACAAAAAAAAATATTAAAATTAAATGTGTTATTTAGAATTATGGATCTACACACACACATAAAATATAGTCTAAATACTTTTAGGAGAAAAAAAATGCAGAGGAATCATTCACTACATATATACATATATACATATATATATATATATATATATATATATATATATATATATATATATATATATATATATATATGTGATGTATGCATGCCTACCTACCAGTCAAAGGTTTATAGTATTTCTTAAGTAATAAATAAATATGGCACACAAAATTATTACTTCTTTTGAAATTAAATAGGCAAAGACAAGTGATATTGAAAAAGACATTTATTCTTTTTATCCCCAAAGCCCAGTGGACAACAAAACGCTCCACCTTTTTCTCTTTGGATTAAAAAAAAAAAAAAAAAAAAAAGAGAGAGAGAGAGAACTTCCTTAAGGCAACTACAGCAAATGAGTTGTTCATAACCAAATAACCCCTCACAATTGGTGGCTTCACAGCAGTGCAGATGGAGCTACGTCTACCTTCAGTCCAAACCATCATTTAACACCCCGTCCCACACCTATCGTATACATAGGGTAAGTCATTTGTGTTGCTGTAGGGGTTACAATAGCAACCCATTGTAAAATATATACATAAACTGTCTTTGTATTGGTATGCATTCCTCAGAAGTACTGGGGAAGCAGGTCTATGAGAACCCTGGAGCAGATGAGTTACACCATTCCTCAAGTTTTACAGGAATGCTAATTGGAAGGAAACTTCACTCCCTTCATCAAGTTTAATTCACTGTTTCTGATGTCAAGCATCACAGCAAGGCATTACTGTTATACTCTAAAAGGGAAGAGAGGCTCATCGGTTGTTTTTAACTAAAAACAAATGATTGCCAAATTCATTTTGGCAGGGGGAAATTTTTAATAATTAACTTATGATCTATTAGCCCCTGGAGTAACTCTGGCCAGCATTACACTGGTTAAAGGAGTGTAACACTTCATCCTTATGCAACAACAACGACCTTTGGTGACAGAGTACAATGGGCCATAATCCACCGAATGGAGCTCAACTGTCTACAGCAAACATTTGGGGACACGCTACATTTAAGGGATATGCCAAGAGTATGCTAACTACAGCAGAGTGGTTCTGTGCTTTAAAGAAGCATGAATATTTGCGGTAGCTGCGGAGATGTTTAACTGCATCTCCAAGCACAGGTTGGTCCATTATAGTTGTTATTAGATGCTGGGCAAAACAGAGCAAATATGAACAGCTCAGTTACAGTGGTGTAAAACACCAAAGAAGAATTTGATATTCTGTAAACCACTCAAGAATATAAGACTAAAAGAATAACTTTTTAGTTTACCAAGAGGCCCATTTTGTAGTATAACCTACAAAAGAACTAAAAATAAAACAAGACATCTGGAAAAGGACACTGAAATTGTATTAAGGAACACGATGTGAGCAACCAATTTACTTCGCTAATCAACCCTCACAAGACTTCGCTAAAAATGTGGTTGTCATAAGGCTCTATTTGTGGCCAGCTCAGAGTTAGTCAGGCCTTCTTGAAAAAAGGGGAAAATTAAAGCATACCAAATGCATAAGGAAAAATTCCTTTTCTCCAAATTCTTTGCACCAAGACACTGCTTCTCTAAGAACTCAAATCTTAAGAACTGGAAAATCTATGTCAAATGAAGGCTAATACTGCATTTTAATTTACCTTAAAAAAAACCCCTTTAGTTCTGTACATGATTACAAAAAAAAGGTAATTTGACGTATATGTACAAGAGGGAATTAAATGGCAACCATTCTAATTTTGAAGACATTTTCTTCTTTGGCCTATGGTATGTGACCTGGTGCAGTGCATACAAGTCATGAATACAGGCTAAAAATGATCAGCCAAGAATCACAGGCTCTATCAAAGGGGCCTTTTTCATCCCTCACTCATCACGAGAATGACGGAGGGGAGAAAGTAGAGAAGGTTGAGATATACCGTCCACCTCTCTCTGGGGCTCTTGGTAAGCAGAGAGGGAAGCAGAGCAGACTTTCAAGGCTTCACAGAATGACATAGATGAACAGGGCCATGATGGCCGCGCTGATAAGGCCAGAAATCGGCACAGTGACAAACCAGGCCATGAAGATGTTCCTGAACAGTCGCCAGTCCACTGCCTTCTTGGAGCGCAGCCAACCAACAGCCACCACTGACCCGACCTGAAAGCAAAAAAATAAATAAAAATACACCCTCAACAACAAGTTGTAGTTAGCAATCTCATTCAAATAGCCTCTGTCTAGGACTTGATTTGCATTGGTTTGTTTTGCATACAGGCCTGTTACCTTGCAGTGAGTGGTAGAAACTGGAAGACCAATGTTGGAAGCAACCACAACAGTGACAGCTGAGGCGAGCTCAATGCTGAAACCACTGAAATTAAACAAAGTATCGTTTAGGGAAGTCTGCCGGTTGGGAGGTTGTGCTCTGTACAGCAGGTGCTGTCTGATGTGACAACATGGCTGTGTGTTTATACCTAGACGGGGTGATGGGGGTCAGGTCCTTGCCCATGGTTTGGATGACTCTGCGGCCCCAGACCCACAAACCGACACAGATACCCACTCCTCCATACAGCAGCAACCAGATTGGAGTTGGTGCACTAGATATAACTGACCCACTCTCATAGACCAGCCACAGGGCAACCAGGGGACCAATTGCATTACTGAAAACCAAAGATAAGTTAAATTGCTTGAAGTGCTTAAGAATACAAAGCATTTGTAAATCTATTTTGAGCACTGTGCAGTACAATGCTGCATTACCTGACATCATTTCCTCCGTGAGCAAAGGAGCCAAAGCAGGCAGTGAGAATTTGAAGGAACTGGAAGAGCATCGACACTTCAGGTCTGTCAGCATCGGCCCTATCCTCCTCCAAAGAACTACGGCTGCTCCCAGCATCATCGTCAGCAATCTCCAAAGCAACCTCACCATCACCGAGACCTTCAGGTGCACCATTCTCTGCCACTGCATTGCAGTAACTCGTGTAGCTGTCCATGCGGATGCGCTTTCTCTCCTGGGTGTTGGCTTTGTCCTTGTCTCCGTCTTCGGAAGCATGGAAGTCAGCTTCTTTGGGCCTGAAGTCTCCATGCATGCCAATGATGGCCATGGTGTAGGAGGTGTAGCTGTTGTTGCGGCGGATGGGACGTTCACCACCCTCCCCCATGCAGTCTCCCACTTTTGCCAGATGGAGTTTGTGGAGCAGGTCCTTGTAGAGGCCAGAGTCCTTGTGAACTGTGTGGTACTGAGAGTAACCATTACTAGGAGCGTGAGTGGGGCCAGTGGTGAAATGAACATGGGCCATCTTCGGAGCTGCTGAAAACAGAATCAAGTTACATTATCGAACTTCGACAAAAACAGTAAACGTGTGTCATGACTGGCATGGAATGTGAGGCTCTACAGACTTACCACTGCCCGTCTCTGACTCTTTGCAGTCCTTCTGATCTGCGTCATCTGAATCTCCAAAGTCAAAGGTGACCCTGCGCTCCTCAGAAAGAGGATGGGCCAAGGGGCTGAAATAGGGCATGGCACTGGACTCCTCAGGGACAGGTTTCAGGATGGGACTGTGAGCTTCATGCAGCTCCCTCTTCTCCATCAGAGGACTCTTAGAGGGACTGGAAGACTTTACTTCACCTGTGTATCAAATGAATTGGTCAGCTCCAAGCTTGCTAGCAAATTAAAAAATGGTAACAGACAAGTAATTAAATATGCACAAATTAAGCTGAAAAATCATCTATTTAATACTTTATACTATAATACAGGGGCTTTAAATCTTTTAGTTGCCACATACCCCCTAAGTATGATCATCCTCTCATACTGAATTAACATTACAAAATCACACATTTAAAATATTAATAAAAATTTATATCATTAAATCATACTAAAAACGGCCAAAAATGCAGAAGTTAGAAATTTATAACAATATCCACACAAAAATAAAACATATGTCAACAATTTAATAAATAAACACAAAAATACAACCATTCAAAAAAAAAATACATTGTATAAACACTAAATGAAGAACCCTAATTAGTTGAGTAAAGGTGAATCTGATCAATCATTTGTGACAAGTACAAAGGCTGGTAAGCACTTTACTCACTTGGCAGTTCACATGGCCATCACATGAGCGCTCGATTCTATAAACTTTCACAGGCAAACTCTGTTTGCTTAAATTGTCACTATAACCCTACATTTCAAGGACAGCATGACATAACTCGGGGTCCATCGTCCACTGATCTGCTCATAGGTGTCAAAGCACACGCATTCTATTTTTCTACGAGCCTGAGTTACTTCCCAGTCAACACCTCAGCTGGACCACGGCTATTCAACCAATTAGTGGATCTCTATGACCCAATCAGGCTGTCGATGCACTGCCACACTATACAGCTTTAGATCCAAAAAAAAAAAAAAAAAACACAAGATGAATAACAGACTGTGCTTGTTTAAAGCAGGTATTTCTTGAAAGTGCAGTTTGTGTTATATTTTGTGTTTTTGTCTTATGTGATTTGAGGATTATAAAACATGCTTGCCATTAAACTTCTGTTACTGTGAACTATAACTGAGATCACAGCTGTTAAGATACTTTTTACTACATTTCACAACTTTAAATGAAAATACCCTGTACTTTTCATGGCACGAACAAGGATAATTTAAACAAAAGAAAACCCCATAAAGAGTTGACAGAGCTTAATTTGTACTGAATCCAGAACATTCCTTTAAAGATTATATTGTCGTTCTAAGTGACTGATTAAAACTGCTGTTCACTGCCAGCATTTTTAATCTGCAGGGTATTATCCCCAATGAACACCTGGTGCTTGGCCTAAGGCAGTGGTCTCCAACCCTGCTCCTGGAGAGCTACCGTTATGGCATTATTTTACTGACAAATGTCGAGAGCTCATTATTGTAGCACGAAAGCACATTAATACAATGTGTGAGCGTGAATCTCTCCGCTCACGCGCAATATTCCTTTGCTCTCGCACAAAACCAGACACGCGCTCAGATACACTTAAAACGTATCTCTCCTCTTGCTCAAACTGTGCCCTGTGCACTCTCAAATCTCTCTGGGCTCATGCACTATAGATATTAATTCTTTTCGCACCTGAAATAAACGTTGTCAAAGGTTATCAACCAATCAGATTTCAAAGATGGATCTGTAATTTCTTTACAATTTAATACTACTTAGTCATAATATTAGAAATGAATTGGGCATTTGGATGATTTGTAAATAACCTTTAACAGTTTGGTCAAACCCTTCTGAACGATTTATCTAAACAAACAAAAAAAGCATATGATTCTAAAAATTCATGTGGTCATATAGGCCTACATATATTGTGTACTTGGATTGAAATATAAATATAACACTATTTTTTCATATTTTCCATAACATTACTACATTATATTCTATGGGATTAATGCATTTGCAGACACCGTAATTACATGTAACTGTCATATAACTGTATATTCACTGTTTTAGAGAAGAGTGCCATTGAATGTTTAGCTAATATTAAGTGGATTTTCATGATTAAAAAAAAAAAAAATCAGAACTGAAAACAAACACTGGATTTAAAAAAAAAAAAAAAAAAAAAAAATTTTAAGTTCCCAATAAATGTCCAAACAGCAATGATATTAGAGCATTTGTTATATCTTGCATAATTTACATCTATTTCTACATTTGATGTTGATTTGAGGAGTTGTTACTTATTATTGCCATCATACCAACTTAGAATTTATTGCAATGATTTTAATTTCAGTTGAGGTATCTATCTGACATATGACATAACATTGATGTTTTATATAGAAGTCTTTAGGGTCATAGGCTATATAATATGTTGTTTTTAGATAAATTGCTCAGAGACCAACCAGTTGGACAAAGGTCCATTTTTATGGTTTTAAAAGTGCTTTATAAATAAATAAACAAAGGTTATGTACAAATCATCCAAGCACCCAATTCCTGGCCATTTTTATAGGCTACATTTCATTAACATTGCTAAATTGTGTCAGTTGTGGACGTCTGATTGGTTAAAGCTTTATTTATAAAGTACCTTTTAAACAGTGTTTACAAAGTAGCCTATTTTACAGAGAGATGCATATGTGCATTTGCAGAAAAGATCAAAATACAAACATAAGAGATATAGTAAAACAAAGTAGCTACAATAACCAGTTTGTTAAAACAAAAATACAACAATTTAAAAAAAATCGGTTTTGAGACTACTTTTTAAAAAAGCAATGATATCCTTTGACAACGTTTAATTCAGATGCAAAAAGAATTAATATCTATAGCACATGAGCCCAGAGTGATTTGAGAGTGCACAGGACACAGTTTGAGCGAGAGGAGAGATACGTTTTAAGTGCGCGCACTCTCTCCGGGCGAGAACAGCGTGTATCTGAGAGCACGCATCCGGATTTGCGCTCTTGCATTGTATTAATGTGCTTTCGCGCTACAGTAATGTACTCTCGACATTTGTCAGTAAAATAACACAATAACGGTCCTACAGATTTCAGCTCCAACCCCAATCAAACACACCTGAACCAGCTAATCAAGATGTTCAGGGCTACTTGATAGATTACAGACATGCGTGTTGGAGCAGGGTTGGAGATTCCTGGCCTAAGGCTAATAAACCTTGCATGTCCACAGATTGCCGTCCAGACTTTTATTGGGTCTGGAGGAAAAAACTAAAAAAAAAAAAAAAAAAAAAAAAAAAAAAAAAAAAACACCAAGGTTGATGTATTGTTATATCTTCAAGTACAATGCAAAAAAAACATCTGTAATGGCCCTAACACAAACCCTTGAGGCACCCCACCCATTCATCTTTCTTTCATTAATCTATTTGGCAATGGTTATGATACCCAATTGTGCTCTGGAAATGACACTGTGCAACTGGATATGACTCATAGTGCTATTGCTAATGATAACATCGATTTTATGGTTTACATGGTTAGAATTAACACAAAGACTAAAGACAGATACTTACATTCGATCTTCTTCTTGAGCCTAGGGCAGACAGCAAACCAAACGATGATAGCAGTGACCACGGCCAAGCCAATTGAAATGAGCAGCACTCCCCACCAGGGCAGCTTATCGAAGCCCAGCACTGCAGTCCCATCGTTCACAGGGAAAAGGGACCAAGAGGGGTGCCGAGGGAAAGGAGAAGAAAGGAAAGGTGCTTTTGAGACAAAAGGGCAGCATGTGCTACCATCAACATAAACAGCATTAGGGAATGGACGGGGACATTTTGGATTCCAGGTTGTTAGTAATTGTGTTGGAGTTAAACAGTAATAAGACATAAGAAGTGGATTTACTGCATCCAAAAATAGCTTACCCTTTCCGAAGAAAAATCATATTCAGAGAAAAATACTTAGGCCACAGGCTGTCGTTTATCATTTTTAGTTAGAAAAATGCTGTGAGGAGCACTCTAAAAAAAATATATATAATACTTCCTCCACATGTTTAGAAGTCCATAGAAACACAAGCCAAAACTTCAACTGCAACCAAGTGTCAAATACCTTGGTCACATTCAAAATGCAAGCACAAGGCCTGTCCTCTTACATAACAATTCAGGTGAGATGTGAGTGTGAACAACAGCAGCAAAACATTGCAGTGACACAAGCCACTGTACCATATGGTCAGCAAGTGTGAGTACTTTAAAAGGCTATCGCGGCAAGATATCAGCACCCACCTCTTTGGGAGGACGGGTGGGGGAAAAAAAAGTGACCATTCCTGCAGAAAGGTTATATCTGAGCCAAGACTGCAGTGCTAGCTGCAGTGATGAAGAATGCACACTGCATGCTCAAGGAAGAGTGCTGGCTGAGCAAGTCAGCCATTTATGTACTCCCCATGGGGTCCAAAGCCACAGATAATGAAATGTGTCAACATAGGTTCACAAAACCAAAAAGAGGGTGAAAAAAGGTATTGTAAATTTGACTTTGACCAAATCTAATTGAAAAAAATGGCTGTAAAAAAATAAAGACAGGTTGAGAGATAAGAGGACAGGAAGCAATGGGGCATAAACTCCTGTGCATTGCCACATGCACGTATTACTACAGGATGCTGCAGGGCATGCCGTGCCACTGCGTGCTTTGAATTAGTTGCATAACCAATCTCAGGAGACAAGACACCAGGAATGTCTCACTCTTTCAGTAGAGCTCTGAGGTACACGAGGGAGGAACAGCTGAACTTTCCAAAACCCAAATGACTTGGCAGGATCTAAAGGGACAGAACAGGTGTGGCCAGAGGAGGTGAGGGGGTGAATGACTAGAAATAAGAGAAAGGTCTATGAATGGGGCCCAGTTATCAAGTATGGCAGTCTGGCACAGTTCCTGCTCAGTGTGAGAGAAAAGCAGCCCTGTGCATGCAAGATAGGCAGGGAACGCATTCATGCTTACATCAACGTAGTTTGACAAACACTCCTCCACAAAAGGGGAGCAGCCATACCACTCAGTGCCCAGTCATTGTAGACTGGGCACTGGTGTTTATGCCAATTATGCCATTTGTGATCTTTGACTGCTGCGCATTGTGAAAGTTCCAAGCATTTTTTGATAATTAACTGAGATCATGAAATAAACTTTTATGCCTTTGGGTAGCATAACAAACCATTCTACCTTTGTAGCACTACCAGAATGTTGCTTGGTGTCTGTTGAGACACACCAAGTTTTTTTTCCCTTGCCACCAAGTCTAGTAACCACAAATGAAGCTCACTTTAAACAAAAAGTTATTTTTGACACTGTAAACTGTTTTGAGTCATGCAGAATAAGTCTGGCCAAATATAAAAACATTCAGTTTCAAATCCACAAAGTCTTTATTGCTGCCTTTCATGTTTGTTTTGTATCCCCAGGGCAACCAAAACACCCCACTGTCTGTTTTTCCAAAGGGGAAGCAGACTGGAAAACAAGCATTGAAGTACTGGGGGCGGGAGGGTGTAGCCAACCATCATGGCCCTTATTGTTAAATTAGGAATATGAATAATACAAGTTAAAGCCAGAATACACTATAAAACTTAAAATCTGAAAGGATTTTAAAACACTAGGCATCAGACACCTGATGTTTCTGAATGGTTACAGAAAAATAAATAGGCATAATACAGTAACAGATGAGGTTCATACACTACCAGACTATCAAATCGTTGTGAACACAAACTAACACTGAAACATGTGCCTTGTTGCTAGGAGACACATGACAAATGAAAACAATGTATTCTAAAATCGGCTTAAAATATTAAACAACTTTGATCTCCACTGACTGGAGGGAATCTTAGTCTGAAGTCTGTGCAAATAATTTTTTTATATAGCAACTGTGCTTGCCCAGAATCTGTGGACTGGCTCTGACATTTGACAACTAGTACAGACTCTTCAAGATAGTAAATTGAGGCAAAAATCTGGGCAAAAGTCATGTCTTTAATCCAACCTTTAAGAGAAGTTATTTTGAAAACTAGTTGACTAACTAAGAGTAGAAATTAGAACAAACAAATAATTACTTGCCTACTTGGGTCTCAAATGCTGGAATCAGCTGACATTAAAAACAGAAAGAGAGCTTGTGTGTCATCTGTATTTTGAATGGGGAGAACTTTCCAGACACTGTGGTTGCTGAATGACCTTACGTCTGTGTGCTGCAACTGGGGGCAGGGATGGGTTATAGAACATAATTAACAAAGAGTTGAGAGGCAACATGTTTGGGAAAGGGGATTGTTAGGAGCGGATCCCTGACTTGATGTGCATATCACACCTATATATCACATGCCAAACTAGTTTGACTGGATTAAACTTCTTGCACAGTATGTGAGTTGGAATGTGTTGTCACCCTCATACTACACAAACGGTTAAAACAAAACCAGAAGAACAAGGTGTTCCAAGTACCAGCGCAAACACACTGCTTCAAGGAAAATCCACCTAGTTACATACTGACTGATATTTTACAGAGCATGTGTGCCTGCCTTCAGCTCCCTTCAGAAGACAAAGGAGGTTGATCAACAGTTCATGACATGCCACACGCCTCTCTCACCTAACCCCCACCCCCCCCCCCCCCCCCCCCCCCCCCACCAGGTTGGTGCCGGTATTGTCTTGTCCTGTCCTGGAAGACGCTCTGAATTAACTGAACCTGAGTCAACTGCTTTAAAACAGGCTGAGAGTGGGAGGAGTGAAGGGACTGTGCCTGCTGATCTGGTTCCTTTAAAGCTAATCCAACAGCAGATGACATGACGATGTCTCTAAGTGTGGCCAAAGATGCTTAAGTTAAGATGTCTCTAATATGGGAAACTACGTCGACCTGAATTGGTGTGGGAGATTGTGAGAGGATATATGTCCTTGTCCTGGTGCACTCAAACAACTCACATTATGTGTGTCAGCTGATGAATTTGGCTGAAGAGAAACGTCATTCTGATTGAGTCCCGAAGTGACACTGGAATGATTAAATGGGCTCTAGAGGACAGCCTTTTAATTTTGAGAAACTATTCATCTTTAAAGTCGTTAGAACTGTGCTCAGGGTGTCAGATGAAAACCACTACAAATTATCTGAATGGACAAAGAATTTAACATTAATAAGTCAAAAGGTTTTGTAACAATTCAACTTAATCTTACTCATTTATGTACTTGACTTAAGGAATTTATTCAAAAAAACTATTTTTTTCCATAACTAACTTGCATAACTATATACTGTCCAAATAACAACTTCCTCTGAAGCCCTACATGTTGCATTACGATGTCTAAGGCATAAGGTATGTGTGTTGCTATGTGAATGTGTGTGTGTTTGCTGCACCTTGCTGTGACTACGTAAAATGCGCCCACCTGGGAGTGCATGTGTGTACACACTCCGAGGGTGCATATTGCATCATACTCTGGCCTGAAGCCTTCATTTAATGGCCCAGGCCAGTTGACTTCTTGAATTGTTGAACCCTGTGGGTAAGAGAAAACAAAAAGGAGCAAAGGTTGCTCATTTAAAAGGGTTTCAAATTCAAAAGGCAAAAGTATTCAGAGCTCAACAGTTAACGGCACTCAAAAACGTGGTGCTTTCTCTACTGTGGCTGACGGTTCATTTTGTTGGGCATGAATTCTTTATTCCACTGTTTTTTTCTCTCCTATGATGAAGGAAAAACACTCTGATTGTCATGAATACAGGCACCACATGCCTGCGTCATGAGTGCTCCACTGAGTTCTCCGGAGCCCAATGGTTAAACACTGCTTTGCCTTAAGCACTC
The DNA here is from genome assembly GCF_018340385.1 of Cyprinus carpio. NCBI lineage: Eukaryota > Metazoa > Chordata > Actinopteri > Cypriniformes > Cyprinidae > Cyprinus > Cyprinus carpio. Next base: position 5,491,154 of record NC_056581.1, on the reverse strand, counting down.
TAAACACAGTCTGGCAGAATCTGGGCATCTGGTTAGGGTGTTAATAGCCATGCAAAAGGCAGACATAGAGCAATACTTACTCGGTGCTCCAGTAAACATGATGGAGAACAGGTTGATTCCCATTGTAATAGCATAGAAGAATGGCAGGGCCCTCAGACCATTGGGCACGGGATTATCCTGCAAAGAACAAAGTACAGACTGTTAGCCAACACCCAGCTTTGGTGTAATTTTATTCCATAGCCTTTTCATTCTACATCCAAGTAATTAATTAAAACCAAGTTTGAAAGACAAGATCATTTTATTTACCTTTTGCAAGATGAATATGCGAACAAAGTAGAAAAGAACTGCGGACATGATGCCAGAGAGGACAGGTGAGAGGAACCAAGAAGCAACTGTAAGACAGCAAAGAACAACGATATGTAAAGAAACAAACACATCTCCAGTTTCTGGAGTAGCGTAATACTCGCACAAGTGCAACTACAAAATGAATCATCCTTGTGAATGCAGCTGACTCACCAATTCTAAGAATCTCCAGCCATTTGACGCCCTGCTGACCTTTGGCGACCAGTGAAAAGCCAATGGTAGCTCCCACAATGCAATGGGTCCCAGAAATAGGAAGCTTCAGAAAAGAGGCAAGCAACTGCCAAGCAGCAGAGCCAAGGGTAGTGAAAACATAAAACTTAGAGAAACCTTAATTTTACATATTAAAAAATGTATAATATATATAAAACATATGAGCATTAAGCTTCATAAACTACTTACCAAACATAGCGCTGACTGATCCAGCCATCAACACATGCTCTGAGCCATTGTACATTGTCACATCGATAATGCCTTTGCGGATGGTCTCGCTGACTTTGGCTCCAATCAGCACAGAGCCCAGCGTCTCAAATACAGTAGCAAGAATACAGGCCTGTCTAAGCGTAACTACACCTGACCCCACTGCTGTACCAAACGAGTTGGCGACATCATTAGCACCCACAGAAAAGGCCAGGATAAACGCTATGATGAACCCTACGATTAGGAGCCATAGATAATCCGACAGATGCACTTGAGCGGCAAGGGTGGTCAAAATCGTTACCGTGGCCAAAGTTGTCGACACCATTGTGTGTTGATGGTTTTCAAGTTATACAGGAAAAAAAATAACCTTCACAATCTTACAGGGAAGAGAACCAAATATGTATAAATAAATCAAGCAGCAGCACACTGGATATTTTGATCCCCAGATAATTGAGGTACTAGTGTTTCTAAATCAGTTTTCTGCCTCAGACCTACCTTCGCCCCTTCGCTAAACCAGCAAATCAAAGCAATCCAGACACCAGAGAAAGAATCTGCACTGCTCTAAACTGATACGTAACGTTAAGGGAGAGGGTGGAGTGAGGGCCTATTGCTATCCTCTGACTAGACTAGATCTGTTACAATTTGTTTTGGCTTGGGTAATTAGGCAGACAGAGTGGACATCCATTGTGCAACAGACACAGTTAGTGAATGGTAGCTCATTCCTGGAAAAAAAGAGAAAAAAAAAGAGAAAATGGGAAGGTTCCCGTGTTATGCAACAATTTCACTGCAGAGGAGCCAGAACTTGGACATAAGTCTATTACACACTAAAACATTTATTAGCAGTACTTTTTTTGCATACAGCGGAGCTGAAGGTCTAGAAAAATCTTTCACTGTACAAAAAAAGGGGGCGCACCGAGAACACAGAATGAATGCATGTATGATCATACAACAAAACTCATAACTGCTTATGCACGAATACAACCGATGGCTTATGACTACAATAATCAAGCCAACGCATTCAATTCACAATATGTACACTTAAAAAATAAATGAATAAATCAAATAAAAAAAAAAAAAACTTTAAAAAGTGATTAAAGTCAATCGGACCACTTTGTTTTACAAGCCAGGGAAGGCAGCACTTTGATTAATATTTTAAACTCTGACAACAGACACTAGTATTTAAATGAAGCCTTCGGCGTATTGGTGTCGTGTGGCTTTCCAGCACATTCCTGCAATGCACCCTTTATTGTCAAAGAAACGCAGAAAATCCATGATGAAATGCAGTTGACTGTCGCTCCAGGGCTGTTTGAGCCAGTTCTCCACGCTCGCGCACTTCCTCGCTAACGTTAGCTTGAGGAACAATATTACTCGAAAACAAACCTAAAAACGACCATTTTAAACAGCTACCATTCGCTGATATTAGTATTAAAATAAAATATCGCACTACTTCAGTGCAGAAATTTTGTAAGCCTCTTAGTTTAACAGGGCAATACCCATTTTACCTGCGCGCTTCGGCTCCGCACCACACGTGTCGTCATTCATTCACACCCGCTAACAGCTAATATAACGTTATAAATCAAAATGACTTAATTGAAACACCAAAATAACCCAAAAATAAAAATTTACACATAAAACAACATATATCAGTGGCACTGTGGTATTAATTAATCGGAAAGAGACCCTGGCGTTTTTTTCCAGGCGAGTCACCTGACAAAGCCACGAGCTCGCGCTCATTCTAACCGTTCAAATTAGCCAGCGGAAAAATATTGATAAGAAAGTAAGACAAATATCACTCACTGCCAACTAGAATAAGAGGGAAAAAAGGTTTTTACTCACCACTCAAACAAAATTGTCGATTTAGATATTTTTGACACTGCAGCCCGCCCAGTCAACTTCCCGTAGCCGCTTTCCGCGCGCGCGGGGTGATAGATAACAAACGCTCTCGCTTCTAACTAAGCACTAACGTCGGATAAATTAAATAACTTCAAACCTTAAGACTACAAACAAGATACTGCTGGTTGTTTTAAGTACTTGGATCAATGAAAAACTGGCAAAAAAAAAAAAAAAAAAACCCTGGTCTCAGCCGGCTTCAGTTGATGAGTTCCTCCCTGTCCAGGCAACACATATATCATCCGTCTGTGGGGGCGGGGCCGTCTTCAGCATATTGTGACGTCGAACCCCGCCCTCTTACCTTATTTGGCGATATCAGGAGTTTACCTAACCTGAAATCGGTAGAATCCAGGCATTTTAAATAGTAATTTAAGACTTTACACAGCACCTACCCTACAAACAATTCACTTCAGATGTTTACAGGTGCTTTAAAATAATGTTTTTGTAAAAAGTCATTGAGTTATTTTTTTTTTCATAATTTATTTGGTATTTATTTTCTCTGACGTGTAAGAAGTAAAATAAGATTTTAAATATAAAAAAGATTCAGAAAAAGAGCGCGGATATATATTCTCAAAAAAGTTCACAAATATCTAAATCGAGTCTGTTTCTTTAATACAGTCTCCTTATTATTCTAGAATGGGACAGAGTACAGTCATTGTGTATATATTAAGATAAAACTGAACTGTTCTCCTAAACCTAAATTCGTGTCTGTTGGTGATTATTAATGGTAACCTGTTCAGATTACAAAGGCGTCTCTTGTTTTCCGTATTTGCATCTCCTGTGACACTAATTTTATCCAGTTCCTCTCGTGGGTTATCGGAAGTCATGGGATAGTCTGAGATGAAGCTCAGGGAAGGTGACGCTGCAAACTGTGCTATTACTCCCCCACGTGGCCACAGCAAAAAGTTACTTAAATTGAATATTTCTCCCTTTCCTGGCTCAGGAGCACAGGATTTATGTACTTCAGATAGGGCATTTATCGCCCATGTGAAATAATAAAGACAGGAATTATTATTTGAATGGGTTCAATATATCTAGATAAATAGATAGACAGACAGACAGACAGACAGACTGATAGATAGATAGATAGATAGACACACAGACTGATAGATGATAGACAGACAGACAGACAGACAGACAGACAGATAGATAGATAGATAGATAGATAGATAGATAGATAGATAGATAGATAGATAGAAAAAAAAAAAAAAAAAAAAAAAGACAGACATAGATAGACAGATAGATAGACAGACAGACAGATAGATGGATGGATAGATAGACATAGATAGATAGATAGATAGATAGATAGATAGATAGATAGATAGATAGATAGATAGATAGATAGATAGATAGATAGATAGTGAAAACTTGAAGTTTAATAGACACATATAGACTGTCTATGCATGGATTTTAATAAATTAATTTATTCAATAATAAATTACTTAATAGTTTTGATTACTTTACTGTTACTCCAAAAATGTGATGAATAATGTGGTAATAATAAATAATTAGTAGGTGTACTTATCTACTTATCCTAATTCTGATGATGACTCTGCAGGGAAGAATAAGTGGCTCATTATTTCAGTTACAGCACGGACTAGACACGTGGTAACTCTGTTTAACCTTAAAGTTGTTGAGGACCTTTACCATTGGGTTGACTGAAGGTGAGTCATGTGAACATGCTGGTTGATCTAAGGGTGGCGACCAACGAAGACAGACAGCCATATTGCCCTATTAGAATGAGAGGTGCATCTTCAACGTATGAGACAGCCAATAGAAACTCGTAAAAACGGAGAAGGGCGTGGCCAATAGGCATGTTCGACGCAGCTCGCACTCCACCAGAGAAGTGTGAGGGCATGAAGCTAACGCATGAGGATAAAAGTAAGAATAATTTAAGGATAGGAATACGAAAATCAGTTTAGCCGTTTAAAACATTCGAGTTGTTGTCGTTAATGTAATCACAGTTTGTCGCATGTCACTGAATGTTGTCTAGCTAACGTTAGTCAGTTGATCTGTTATTGCAGTTGTTCGCAAATGTCGAACTGTTTATCTAGTAAACTACTTTGATAGCGTCTCATAATATAAGATGAGAATACAAACACATATAGATATATATTTTGCTCTCGTGCACTGCATTTTAGTTGTCCATTAAAACCTGTCGTTAAGTAAATTGCAAGATAATCGCTAGTGCATGTCAACTTGACATTGCGTTGCACTTGTCTCAGTGCCCTGAATACATGGGAACTAATCTGTACAGTAAATCTTTGTTTTTTAGCTAAGTAGTGCACTTCAGAGTTAAATCAAAGATATTATCGATTCGTAGTTCTAGAAACAAAGATGTTGCAGCAACGCCCTTTGTGCAGTATAGGGGCCAGAGCTGTCCGACTGCAGACCTTCAGCACTTTTAAACAAAGTGGTGCGATAGATAACAAATCGTGGCTGGGTGAGCGCGTGGGCCTGCTGCTGTCATGGCTCCAAAAAACAGGAAGGGGAACGAACAAGCTGGCCTGCGACGAAAACAAGAAGGCGAGACTATTGTCTATATTCGCCAACCATTGTAGTTTTGTGACGGGCCAGAGGCTGAGAAGGGCCCTTCAGATCCGAGAGCTGTACTCAAACCTGTACTCCGAGAGGAGCAGGTGGACACTCGTGGGCAACATATGGCGGCGCCTGCAGAGCAAACACGCCCACACTGGAAAACTCATAGCAGCACTGGCTGGGGTCTTCATGTGGGAAGACGAGAAGATTGAAGATGATGAGCTGAGAAGGTACTTCCCTCACTTCTGGACTGTTCATGTGGTGCTATTTGTAATTTTGTGAATAAGACACATAATGCACCCCATGATCTGATTGATATTCACACTGGTTAAGTGTCTACAGTCCAGCAGGCCTTACGCTTTGAAAAACAGAATGGTCATAGCATAGCCTTTCTATTAACCAATCAGAAATGCTCTCTAGCTTTCAGTCACTTTTCGTGTCCAGGTGTTATGACATCAGATTGGCTGTTATGGCTTTAGAGGGCGTGGTTTTGATGAGGGGCGAAGTAGTTTAGCCAAATGTTATTTGAACATGTTTGTAGCACATTTGGTATCATTTTATCTTCTTGTTTATGCATTGTTGTGGTTAAAGCAACTCGTCTGAACTTGTGCTTTAGGTGTGCATGGGAGCTGCAGGCACTGGAGTCGGTGAGAAGCCAGAATGTGAACGTAAAGACAGCTGTGCATGTGGATCCAGGCTGGGAGGTGGTCATGGAGAAGAAGAACTTCAGGGTTTGGAGGAGGCCTATCCAGGGTAGCCATCTTTTTGAATACAGAGGTATGATCTAAATGGTAAAACAACATATTTATTGTTTCATTAATTAGTAATAATCTTTGTACATTTATGTGCTATTTGAATGTGTTTGAAAAAACACATGGGCCAACTGTTTGTCCAATCCTATTCAAACATCAGATTTACATGTTTGGATCTCTTGTTACAGTGTTTGGTTCATATACAGACGTCACTCCCCGGCAGTTCTTCAATGTTCAGGTACTAAATAATTTAATTAATATTAGCTGCTTAAGTTTTACTTTGCAATTTCAGCAAGACAAAGTAAAACGAGTTGTATGATGTACCGTTTGTGTTGGGTGATGGTCGGCTCAAGCTTCTATAGTGTTACATGCAGGGTTGCCAACTTTGGTTACCTGGCTGGAGTGAGATTTTGATGACGTGGCCTGAACCAGTCACAGATCTTGAGGATGCAACCATTCATTTTTAATTTCATCTTAACACTGAATGTTAATTTTGTACAAGAAACTTTTCAATACTCAGTTGTATGCTGTTTACCTAATATTACTTGAGGAGTATAATAAGTAAAAAAGCAAGCAGAATCACTAAATTGTAGATAATGAAGAAAAATAAAAAGTTTTAACAGGTCAGCAGGCACACATTTACTCCTCTGAACACATGAATAACATGCTACTCTCATTATTTTTCCTGTAAATGTAAGGGACTCTTATAAGATTCCAGTTACTGTTCCTAAAAAACACTCTTTTTGACATAAATTTCATGTTCAACAACAAATATGTAATGAAAACCACAATATTTTAATCTAAATGACTGCAGTAATGTTTCTGTTGCGCTCCACCTGTTTGAAAATATGCTTGTGACTCGTAACGTTAAAAAGAACATAAGAGTAACATGTAAGTTATGCGCTGGAGAAAGCATCATTCAAGTGCATTTTGTGTTGTCTTGTTATTTGGTGTGTATGATTTAGTGTGGTGGCACACAGCACGTGTTTCTCACACTAGATGCGAGAGTTGGCAACCCTGTTACCTGTTTCAGGCGTCACCTGTCTTCCGCTCTGTTTGTTAAAGATGTTATATCTTGCTGTGTGTGGTTGGTATCTGCTGTTGGTATTTGAATGTTATATTTAGACTCTTCCAAATATTTCCCTATGCTCCAGTTGGACACAGAGTACAGAAAGAAGTGGGACGCGCTGGTTATCAAACTGGAAGTGGTGGACAGGGACGTCAACACGGGCACCGAGGTCGTTCATTGGGCCACACATTTTCCAGTAAGCTCTGAATCAAGTTCTCCACTGCCTGCTGTCATAACATGAAAACATCCGTGTGATTTTTGCATTGGGCAGTTAAAGGGCCAAGTCGAATTAACAGAAGTGTAATCTAGTACTAGCTGACTGAAGATTTAAAAGCTTTTAAGCTTAATCTTCTTTCTGTCATCAATCCACCATGCTGGATTCATTTGCATTGTTAAAGAATTGCTTTATTAAGACGTTACAAAACTTCGAAATCCTAATAGGTTGACATTAAGCATGCAAAACGATTGGCTTAAAAATCCAAGTAAAGAGTATATGTTGATTCTTAACAGCTACTGTATTATATTCCCCATTAATATTATAATTTGTTGGCCTTTCCTGTGCAGTATCCCATGTACTCCAGAGACTATGTCTATGTGCGCCGATATCACGTTGATGTGGAGAACAACTTAATGATCTTAGTCTCCAGGTAACTGTTGTTGCCATTTCATAGGAATTATTTAGTGACATTTTAATTAGTGTGTCCTTTATGTTAAGTGTGCTTGTGTTCTCTGTTCAGAGCCATCAAACACCCTAGTGTCCCAGAGATCCAGGAGTTCGTCCGAGTTCACTCTTACCAGTCCAAGATGGTCATCCGCCCACACCGGTCATTTGACGAGGTGAGAATAAGGAATCTCCTGTGTGTCAGTCTGTCTGCGATTGGTCTTAGTTTGCAGTCCTAAGCTAGTTATCTTGTCTCAACAGAATGGCTTTGATTACCTGCTGACTTACAGCGATGATCCCCAGACGGTCTTCCCTCGATATTGCGTCAGCTGGATGGTGTCTAGTGGTGAGCCATCTGTTATGTGCAGTCATACTTTTATTTTTAATATGCGCTGCAATTTGGACATTAAATCCAGTATCTTTTTTTTCACACCTGGCAGTGCTGGGGGAATTGAGAGATTTACAGGACATAAATATAAAGGACACATAAAATTGATTAAAAGAATTCTGGAAAAATGTATCGTCAGGGTTCCCACGTGTCCTGGAAAACCTGGAAAATTGATGACTGATATTCCAGTCCTGGAAAACATGGAAATTAAGAGAAAATGTCAAATGTCCTGGAAATTTTATTTTTATTTTATTGAATTTTCCTTTAGCCAAGAAGAAACAGTTTACCACTGGCCCGATAAAAAATTATGTTAGAAAACGTTCAAATGGCCATAAATCAGAACCGGCCTGTTTCTGCTCTAAACGCGCAAACGGCAACCAGCTCTTTTGTTTTATTTCAGCTGATCTCTGTTCCGGACTTGTACACAAATTGTATTGCTAACACTTTCCAAATTGTAATTTGTGTGGAAATATGAGGTCTGTAAATGGGATGTTAACAAAGGCCAGAGACGCTGAGGACAAATGCAAAGAGGGGAAATACTGTAGTTGGCAGAGCAAACTCACTGTTCATGATGCGCAAAATATTGGAAGAAAATCCTTAATATTTAATTAGGGATGGGGGTCTATAAAAATTTTTTCAGAAAAGTTTACATGGTGTTTCCTTTTCATCTCTCCTCTCTATAATGCATACTAGAGTGGTGTGTGAATAAAGGCCTCCTGCAGCGAATCGATGCGTTTTTGTAAGAAAAATATCCATATTTAAAATTTTATAAACTGTCATCTCGCTAACTGTCGTACTTGCGTTCATTCGGGGTGGATGGCGTAGGACGTAGGCATATCGCATGCGAACACAGAAGCAGAGAGGAGAGAACAAAACAAAACACCTTCCTGCAGCGGCTGTTTCTTGACACCTGTTTGCAAAGATTTCACTTCCTCTCTATCTCACAGGCATGCCAGACTTCCTGGAGAAGCTTCACACCGCTGCTCTCAGAGCTAAAAACATGGACGTCGGAATCCAAGACTACGTCAATGTCATAAAACCTACCCAACCCACCCAAGAACGACTAGCTGATAATGCTCACACTGGTGGCCCGAGTCAGATCTACGCCTGAGCGACTGAACACAGCGATTGATGTACTCCTGAAAAATGACCTGGAACAGAACATTTTTTCACTTATGGGGTCATTAATTGAAACCACAAAGAAATTCAAACCAACTATTCCCAAAATTCATCTATGCCAGTCCTGCAGTAGCTGTCATACTGATCGCTCACACCCCCATTTCATGTGCTGTTAGTTTGCTTCCTCTTTCTGTAGGGTGCATCTAAACCAAACCGCTGAGATGAGCCAAAATAACGGCGTTTATTAATTGTAGATTCTCCTGCCAAATCACTCCGCATTTAAATCATCAGAATCAATCATGCTGTTCAGATGCTGAAAAACAACAGAAGCATGCACACGCCCTACCAGCTTCAACTTCAGGAAGTCGCTTGTGCACAAAGCCACTTTTTTTTTTCCACTGTGGTTCTTTTTTCCAGTTTATACTGTGATGAGCTACTCTCAGCTGAACCAGATCGAGTCACCATCGTCCTCATTTACCGTGTGAATGTTCACTGCCAGTAAAACCCAAACAGCCTTCACAGGATCACCAAAACCTCTGGAAACACGAGAGAGGTGTGTCTTATGCCAACCGCAACATCCTCATGATCAGGCTCAGCTTTCTCCTGCACTCTAGAGGGCTGTTTGAAGTATAAAACATCTTTTCTACTCTGAACTCCAGCAAATGAGGACACTGTGACTCGATGTTGTAATGAATGTGGAAGGACAGTGTGCAAGTCTGCATACAAACTCACTGCAGGATGTATTTTGTGCAAGTGCAAAGAATTAGGGGTGTTTTTTTGTGATCGGGAATCCACTCTAATGGGATTGTCTGTGTTATACATGTTTACTTAAAAAAAAAAAAAAAAAAAAAAATTGGTGCAGTCAAACTTAGCTTGTTGATGCAGATTACACTGATTTTGATCAACCTGCAGACATAAATCTAGATTATTGTCCTGTTTTGGTTTCCGTCCAATCGTTTGACCTTTATTTCATACTGATGTATGTAGTGACACCGGTGAAGTTCTACATACAGTAGCACTACAGTTTACTGTGTGGAGAATACCTATGTAAATCATCTGAGGAAAGGTATACGCATCTTGTTGTGTCCGTTTTATCTTTATGGCCTTTGCAGAGGAACATTTAAAATGAAAGCAGATATTACGAATCCTATGGTCAGATTTTATTTGGTGGATGTGCAAATATATACTCTCGTATGACATCCAGATGTCCTCTGTTTGAATGAGGTTTGCACTTGATAATGGTATGACATTTTTTGTTACATGAGTGGTAACTAAATAGCATATTTTCAAAGGAATTATGTTGCATTTGAAATGTGAATGGTCCCAAAGACGCACTGTTGAGTTAGTTGATTATGACATTCATATAATCAAGCATGTGACTTTCAGTTTTGAATATCTGCTCTTTACTGAAGGTGCAATAAACCTCAGCGTCTTGTTCACTGTTGTTCCATATGAAATTAATTCCCTCTTTTTTTATGTCCTTGTTTCTTTAATTTAGTCAGAATACCCATGTCGCACCGTTCTGTTAGGGATCATCATAAAAAGACATGGCCTAAATATATTTGTGTAAGTTTAACATTTAGATAGAACTGCCCTGTTTACATCCCAGTGTGTTTAAGGGAAAAAAGACAGATAAAATAGTTCATTATTTATTTATTTTTTTTAAGGAAAAAAAAAATGTAAAGGTGGTGATGATCATTTTCTATGATTTTGCTTCATGTTTAAATAAAACTGTTGTTCACAGTGGTCAGTCAAAAGTTTTCAGAAGGTTGTCTTTTATGAAATATTCCAAATTTATAGATGATACACTCTATTGACATCATTAACCACAGAAAATATTTTTGATTTGTACATTAGATTGGAAAAAGGTTTTTTTGTAAGTTTTTTTTTTACTGAGGTACAATTTGAAATTATGTACTGCGCTAATATTGCATAACGACAATTTTTTTTTTTTTTAGTCATTAATACAAATATCCTAGTGTCATGTCTAATTCCGTTTCCCAAAAATAATAATTTATTTCCACGGAAATTACATTAGTCCACTCATCCTGAATATGGTTGTTGAGCACAATGCTTTCTGCCATTTCATCTAAACATCATTCTGAAAACTCAGAAATTCACTAGTATTCAAATTCAAAAGTGCATTTTCTTCCGCTTATGGTTTGAGCTTGAGTTTGTTTTTTGCTCTAATGTGAAAATTATCCACCTTATTCATTAATTGACAATAAAATAATTTGGAATCATTTCTGAGTCTTGTTTCATTTTTATTAATGTAGGTATAGTATTGAAGACTGTGACCTTCAAAAACAGGGCAGTAAATCTGATGTTTTAATAGCTTTTAATCATCATATGCAGCCACTTCTGGGAACAACAGAATAAAGTCCAATAACATTCTTCATAGATAGACTGCATTTATTTAATAGTCTTGATATGTATTGATGTTTGCTATTATCAGTATTATCATTGCTCATATTGAAGGTTAGTGATCTAAATAAACCTCTAACCTAAAGCCTCGGTTACACCCTAGCATTGTGTCGGTGAGCTTTGCACAAGCAAACACCATTGACGTTCTCGTTTAAAAGTAAATTTAAAAGTCATGCATGTTGATGTTGTTCCTGTTCAATATGCACATCACACCCAGACTACTGGCTGCAGTATCTCTGTATATTGACAAAATACATAATGGTGGTCATGATTGTACTTCAATTATAGTGCATTTTTATTGGCTGGACTGTGGCATTTATTGATTAATTACATTTATAGTTAGACATTCATCCATTTTATGGTTGATATGCATCTTTTTTTAAACCCCTCAGTGAATCAGTTAAAGTGTTCAAAATCTCCAGTATGTGCTATGAATAATTCTAAAATGTGAGCTGGACTCGTGAAGAGGTCGAATCGCCAAAGATTCAATAAATAAAACACTTGTGCACTTGCAAACAGATGACACAATATCCGAGCGGAGTCCTTTACTTTGAAAATGACTGGAGCGGAGCAGAGCAACCTAACATGACCTCAGACGGTAAAACAGAGTGGTTCATTCATCTAGAGACTGACTGTAAGTGCTGCTCTGCAGTGAGCTCCACCCATCTTCATGACCTCCTGACTGCATCTAAGATTGCATTTACTCGAGCAAGGCTTGCATTACTAAAGTCTTTTTGTCTTCAGTAGTGAAAACAATGGCTGATGTGCCAAATTTGTTCATACATTTTCTCATAACGAATGAGCTTGCAACTGCACTAGTTGTAAAAATGAAGAAAAATCTGTGATTAAGAAGAATCCCCATGTAGATTGAGACCTACTCTGAATATTGGGGGTTGGGTATATATCTCCCTTCTGTTTATGGTGGTTACGGCTTCGGGTGTATAAGCAAATTGAAAGGACATAAAGAAATAAATATCAAGCCATGGCATCAGCTTTGCTGAGGAAGTGCATGTTGGCAACAGAACTAACACTATTTTGACCACAGTGTCACTATTTCCACTTATTGTTGCACTCATTTTTCTACTTGTAATGATCATGTCACAATCAACAAACAAAACATAATGCATTTTATTCTCTTTAAAATACTCTTGTTTGGGACAAAAAGTTACACTTTAACAGACTGTTGCACAAGGTTTGATTCTTTAGATTGTGGATATAAGAGGAAAAGAGCAGTAAGAAAAACCTGGAAGAAAGTGCACACAAGTCTCCAAAGTGCTTGGCACAACCATGGACAGAAAGGGAACTGCATGGTTAGATCAAGCACAATGGTGTCCTGGGCAAAGTCGTAAAGTCAGTAGAAACTAGTTTAGAATGTGGATCTGTCACAAAAGACGAGATGCAATGGTCCATGTACATCAAAATGCTGTTTAAAATCATGCGGAATACAATGAAGGTTGTCTGGGAACAGGTCAAGGCTCCAAGTCTGCGTAAGGTGGAACCACAAATCATAGATCACTAGGTGAAGGTAATTCAAAAAGACCATCAAAAGATCAAGAAGTTGTCTTCTTCAGCCATCCTTCGATGTTGTATCTGTTCTCTAAAAGACTGTATTCAGGTTTCCAGAAACTGGAAGTTACTGGAAATCGAGAAGAGCAATATTATAGAGGTTGTTGCAGGTGATTACTGAGAGTGACACAATGGAAGATGGGTGGAAAAGGTGTTTGTGATAGACTGTGACTAAGGATGTCTGCAACATTAAAAAAAAATAAAAAAGATTAGTCATAGGTCACGTTCTCACTGCAGAGATTCGCAGGCACCGCCCTTCCTGCGCAAAAACTGCGACAAACCCCACCCTCTCCGAAAATCATATACCTCCCTACTACCTATGTCTGATGACCAGTCGACAAAACTGTCAATTTTCTAAAATTTCAGTAGAATAATGAAATGGAACTCAAGAGAACTCCAGAATGGAGGTTAACAAATGAGAGTGGTTTGGTAATCACATGAGATTGCTGTCATTCAATTGTTCAGAGGTTTTCAAAAAATCTATAGAAATAGAGTTTGTTGAAGTGATGCTTGTCTTGTTAAGGGACATCAATCGCTCCCCAGCTTTTTAACTTGCTCAAATAGACTGCTTTATGGGCAAATAAGAATAAACCACCAATGTAATTTTCTTTCGCCGCCAATGTCGTCTATCCCAGAACATCTGGACATCAGGGCTAATTCTTAACTTGTTACTGCAAAATCTCTTGTGGCAACACTTCCTAAGATATCCCAGAGTATCTCTTCCAAAAACCCACCTAGATTCTGCCCATCCATGGTAATCATATTACCCTACTTGCCATGCCCCATGGGACATTTTAGTGGGAATGGGAAGAATAGGTGCACTAATCAACTCTAAAGGTCGGACAACTGAACCACTTAGCATGATGAAATGGGAGGAAACAAACATTATTAAGTATGATGGTGGAGAATGAAGGTTGAGGACCAGAAAGAACAGTTGATAAAATATGAATGGACGATGGAACTGTCTACGCCTATATTCTTCAACCAGTTTCATGGTACAGTTGGTTTCTTACTTACCCTCTTGAATCTGTTCTTTGAGCGTGTTACAAATGTGAAGCTAATATTACATCTTACCCAGTTTGTTCAGTAGTAGCTCATTTTGTCCCCCTCTTGCACAATACTCTTTGAAAATCTTCACCTTGAAGAAGACTTGTCCAACAGGCGCAAAAGAAACTTCCGAGTGCACTGAAACTGTTCTAAGGAATTGTCAGCGCAGCTCTGCGAGGAGAAAAGAAGAACAGTTAAGACATTCAGCAACTTATGCATTTAAGACTCTCGCCTCAATCTTGAAGAGGACCATCTACAAGAGGTCTTGTAGAGGACCTTCCAACAGGTTCCCACAGGGATAGATGCCCTCAAAGCAGATCTTCATGCTGAGACCACTGCCTCTTGTTCTTGCCTCATCGACGACTAAGATCATCTGAGGGAGCTTCTGTTCTGAGCTGGGCGTCTGGACTGGACCTGTTAGCCGAACTGAAGGCAAACTGTCCAGGATGTCTCTCCTCCAACACCCCCATACTCCGCCCCTCCCTCTGCCCCACAGGGGGGGTCACACAATACCACCCAGGATAGGTGGGTTGCCGAAAAGATGTTGGGTGGTGTGGGCCAGGGTACGTGTCATTGGGAGGGTGTAGAGGGTCCAGTTCCGCAATTCATAAATATTAATACAGAGTCCTCCCTCTTGAGGAGGGGGCAAATTCTTTAATTTTGTTAGAGGGGGAAGCGCTTTATTCACTTAATGGCTTTTATTAGTGCCCGGACTTCAACTCTTTCATTAGCTAAAGTGCTGCTATAATTTACAGGGGAAAGTGCAGCAGGGGAAGATGGGTGGGGGAAGGGCGGAGCTTGATGGGTGAGCACTGGCTCCTCTGCCATAGGCATACATCCCTACAGCCTTAAAAAATAGACTCAGATCAATGCCTGAATCTGCTGCCATTTCATCCCCACGAACCCAATAACCCCACCAGAAGAAACAGACTTTACACTTTTGCTGATGCTGCACTTTAAATTCCCATTGATAACTTACTGCACTTTTCAATTATGCTTTCTTTGAGAAAATGATTTATTGTATTTTCCACATTAGCTATTATTTTGTGAACAGGGTGGCAGGTGAGAGGCTTTTTATTAAAAGTCATTTTGAATAACCCCAGACCGTATTAATTTTTTTCAAAAACTAGAACACCAAAGAAATGCCCTGTGCATCGCCTTTTCTAGATGTTTTGAAAAGGTAGATCATTTTGCTGTATAATTTGGATTTATTTGATAAATGATTTGACACTGCCGCAACTGCTTAAAGTAGACTGCCCAATAACTAAAAGGAAATTGTGAAATAGATGTAAATATTCGTAAAGAGTCATCACAAATGAAGGGTTTCAACAGTTTTTGACAAATTAATTTCCATGTTGTGATTACGGCAGAAGAATAAAAAAAAATCGTTTTATAGAGATTCTAACAAGTACTCACAAAGATTAATTACTTGCAAAGGAATAGCTTAACACAACTTGAAATAGGCATATTCACTACTATTTTTATATCAGGTCTAAAAATTACTTTCATATTCAATATTCAAAATGTCTTGGTTTTCCATGACTGTGGGAAATGCATTATCCCAAGGCACTTAAAATACTACAATTGTTTTATTTTTTAATTGTAGTGTTCTTGACTTAAACTCAAAATGCAAAAGGCAACAAAAAAAGCTTTTTGGCTGATTAACCTTTGGGGCAGCTTGCACCCATCGCACATTCATAATGTCAAATGTCTCTAGTGAGTGGGTCAATTTAAGGGCATCAGTGCTTCTGACTGGGAGTCCGATTCATTCGCTAAGTGGCCTGGTTATCCTGAGTGATTGATTGTCACAGAAGGGGAGGGTATAATATGTAGCCACTAGACTACTGGATTAAAGTGCTGGTTACTGACTAGTTATCTCAGTTAATTTTGTTCATCAGGTAAACAATGCTAGCAATTGAACAAAAAGACCTGATCAAATGTTTTGTGTCGAGCATCAGCGTAACATTCAGACATCCATGGAATTGTATATTTGGGTTTTATTGAAGTTCACTTTGTTTTTATATATATATATAACTATAACTGCATTCAAGGAGTTTGTGATCCGGATTCAAGAATGAGTAGACATGTAATATGCTGAATGTATTTGTGTGATTTACAATCATACTTTGAGTCCAAAAATAAAAACAGAGAAACAACAATGTTGCCATGGGAACCTTCAGGGCATTTAGAAATGTCTTATCGCTTCTTATTTGAAGTGTACTGATCATGCAAGGCATCAGAGTTCTTTTATTTCTTGACCAGCTGGATTACATCCTCATCTTCTAGCACATGGTCTTTGCCGACTTTCTGCGGGTTATGCTTCACTGACGACCCCCACACCAATGCACTGCAGAGAGAAGAGAGAGACATGATGCTAGGCACGTTTCAAAACTAAATCTTTTACATACATGGTTTAAAATCTCCCTGTATGTGAATGTAAACAAACTGCAAAGCAGAAAGGTCACGTTAAAGTTAGTCTCCCAAAAGAAAGAATCGACTCTGAACAACCTAAACGAGTCATCAGTCATTCGAATTCCACTTCCATGATGGCTAACGCCACGGGGTAACATATAATGCTCGCCTATATTCTCCTACGTTGTCCAGTTGCAAACAACTTGACCCTCAAACACTGTAGCTTGTTCTTGTGGTTATGCTGTGAAAGTAAATTAATTTTATTTCCACTTCCGACAGATGAGGCTGCATGCTGTACACCGTAGACCAATCACAACAGACTGGTCCACCTGACCAATCAGAGCAGAGCAGGCTCATGGAAAGGAGGGGTTTAAAGAGACTGAATCTTAGAACTGCTTCGAATGAACTGTTTGAGAATTATTGGAAAATGAGGTGATACTAAATGCATATTTTAAGAAATAAAAATATATAACAACGTTATAAACAGATTACAATTAATAAGAGACTAACTTTAAGAACAAATCTAAAAGAAGTATCAAATATCATTTTATTAATGTAAGAAAGATGCAATGTCAAGGCTATTTTTTAAACAAAATTAAGGCCTCACAGGCTGAATCTAGGAACAAGGTCTTCTCAATAGAAAGGAATAACACACTGTACACTGTAACCTTGGAAGTGAGTTTAAGAGTCTAGTGAGTTTACTGTGCTCATGTGGGAAGTAAAGATAACTAGTGCTGCAATTGCATCAGAGCCTTTCACTATCAGGAATTTAAATCAGATCTTATTCTCTGGCACGCAACACAAAAGAACAATGACGTACAGCATAAATTAAATACATAATCACTTTACATTCTAACAGACTTATTATGGCTTCAATGCAGCCCTTAACTAAGTGAAAACAAATACACGAGTCTCCTTCAATATTTTTAAGTTACTTACTATTTTAATTCTTTGATGAGGTTTTTGTGAATCTTTAAGCAGAAATCCTCAACAGCTGTCTTTCCATCTGGAAGTACTACAGGTGATGTGTAATCCGGAAGCTGTCCTTTCGGCTTTGTGTAGCTGTGAAATATCAGTCAGGGTTATTATACATTCTGCTGCGGCTTTATGATACATAGTGCATACTATAAACTATAAAGTCTGGCAGTGAGCACTAGACGGCAGGACATGATGATTTATTATGGCACATTTTGTTCCTGTACGCTTCACACAGGAGGCATTTCCACTGAAAGTGACATTTAAGTATAGAATGTGTACAGCAAATCACTTTTTTCATTACATTCCCAAAAGCGGTTCCAGAAAGTATGCAGCTTAATTGTGCTGCACTCCTTGAGTTGTTTTGTTCAAATTCTAAGCATGCCATCCCAAAATGAGCTCAGAGGAACACGTAACTCACATGCGCACTAGATGCAGGTAGTCCCAGATCTTTTCCAACAGGTCGTCAAAGTTCCAGCGGTGGTGAGCTGAGATTGGCACACAGTGAGGGATTTTGTAGATAACGTCCAGCTCCTCGATGGAGATCTGGTCGATTTTGTTGAGCACGTAGATGCAGGGGATGTAAACCCTGGAGAGGAAAATAACAACCATGTGAAATCTCTCTTCTAAAGCGAGAATGACTGAGGATGGAGGACGTGAACATGGTCCTACCGGTTTCCCTCCACCACGTCAATGAGGTCGTCAGCTGTGGCGTCGCTTCGTAGGGTTATATCAGCGTTGTGGATCTTGTACTCGGAAAGGATGCTTTTCACAGTCTCTGCGTCCAGCTCACTTTGAGCACACTAAAACAAAAACTGTAAACATGACTGATCTGATTGATGACAATAAGAAACAAAAATTAACACTCTACTGCAAGCCTAAGATGTAAATAAAATGGTTCGTAATGAAGAAATCACTTGATAAACACGTAAAAAGCCTTTTCTGGTCTGCTGATCCATGTGATCCATGTCTTTGTGGGACATGATTAAAAAAAATAATGACACTCAAGCATAAATAAGTTATAATAAACAACAATACTACATAAAAAAGATTCTTTGAATTATTAATTTTGAAAGTATCTATCTTATTAGCATCTACCATTTATTATTGAATTGAGCTAGGAACAAAGTCTATTAGATTCTGCCAATTAGTAGTTAGTGTCAGACTAATGTTTACTATAATAAACTGATTTAATAAAAATGTGTAATCACTCAATTTCACAAATATTCCAATAAATTAAAACCTCTTTGACTCATTTTAAATGTGTATTTTCACACACGTCTAGCTAATACACCTAAATGGTGGTTTTATTTTTTTAATTGGTAATTTTATTCAAGGAACGTGACTCAAATCTGAACTTATACTTTTTATAAACGTATGCAATAGAGCATTAATAGCACTTTGAAGTCATACAGTTGCTGTGAAGTTGATCCCGCCTTTGTCTTTCTTCTTGAAGCCAATATTTGGTGGTTGCTTGTTGAGTCGGATGCCAAAACCTTCCAACTCGTGTTCAATGAGCTTCTTGTGTCCGAGAGGCTTCAGAACGTCCAAGACAATCAAGATGAGGTTGCAAGTGCGAGCAACTGTTGGAAAGAGGCAAGATCAGGGAGCGTGAATGTGACTGGTAATAAAGCACACTAAAAAATACAGAAGTGAGCCAAATTGTCTTTAAATAAGAGTCTGTAAGGAATAGTTCCTAAAAATAAAAACTCTCCTTTAGGCCATCCAATATTTTTTCATCAGGACAGATTTGGAAAAAGTATTTTAGCCAAAAGCAATGGTTTGAAGTTAAATTACAAAAGTTTATTACAAACACGCAGCTTTTCACTTCACAACACACTAATAGACTGGAGTGGTGTGGATTATTGTGATGTTTTTATCAGTTGTTTGGACTCTCATTCTGATGGCACCCATTCACTGCAGAGGATCCACTGGTGAGCAGGTAGCAGAGGCGTGTCTACGTGGTGGCCAGGGGTGGCACCGCCCCCCCCTGAAATTTGGCTGGCCACCCCAGGTGGCGGATCCTGGCATGTGTAGCTGCCTAGGGCCGCTTTCTTCTCCTCTTTATACTTAATTTTAGGCTGTTTCTATAGCGTGATATTTGACAGATATCGAGAGCGCATAATATTACGTGATCCATGTAATGCGTGAGCACGAATCTCCACTCGCAAGTGGATTTCCTTCACTCACACAAAACTGGATGTGTGCTTTTAAATATACATTGTTCTTTTATGAATTGGCGCTGCTTTTGCTCAGAGATTACGTGTATGCTCAAACGTTCTTGCATCACTGAAGACTAGAAGCGCATTTTTTCTAATTCAGATGAGGAGTAGGCTTATCTCATTAAATGGAAGCAAGCTAATTATAGTCAGCCTTCTCTAGTTATTTATTTTATTAATAGCCTACTTATTTTAGTTAAGTGCTTAACTTATAAATATGCATTTATTCAATTGTTTTATTATGTGCATTTGTATTTTGTTGTTTTTGTACATATTTTTGCAATAAAAGCGTATTAACCAGGTTCCAAAAATAATCACTGAGGGTGCTTCTAAAATTAGTGAGGGTGCTCTAGTCTTAATGCCCATTTTCACATATTTTCTCCCGTCTATTGCTTTGGTCATCATTGTGTCATTCACTGCTACTTCGAGAGTGAATCCCACATAAATATGCAGATGTCATTCCCGAAACTTTGCAACGTGTGTGGCTGAAAAACAAAGTTCTACATTTTAAATGGATCATAGACTAGAAAGCTTGCAAAGAGTGCCCTTTACCACTAAAAAAGCTGTCACTCTTTGTTTAGTGAGTGTATACACGATGTATTTTAACATACATCGTGCCGCAAACCATAACCCCCACCCCCGGCCACCCTCCTTTGAGCCAGTGCCCCAGACTGGCCACCCAATTTAAAATGCTCTAGACACGCCCCTGGCAGGTAGGCCCCAATGAAATCAGTTTTATTTTTGCTCAAATTCCATTTTAATTTTTCTGGACTTCTTTTTAATGATTAAATTTTATTATCAAAAAGCATGTTTAATTAATTAAAATAATGAAACGTATACACTTTAACATCAATTTATTAAAAGTTTAACAAAAATGACATGTTTAGGGCCCCATTAAAAGTTGTATTTTTTATTGTTACTATATTTTGTGTTTTAGCATGTCTAATTATTTGAATACATTAAAAAAAAACTTAATTTATCAACATTTTTACAATACCCTAATGATTTTTTTTTAATTCTGTCTTTTTGTGTGTATTAAATTTTTCTGGTTATCAAATGAAGGCAAAAAACATTCAATTTATCTTTTAATTAATGAAAACTAAACAAACTTTATTTTTGGCAAACAAAGGGGATTTACTATTAAAATTAAAACATGGAAGAATTATTGCGTGATTATTCCTTTTGAAGTTTTAATAATTTCAGTAGTAGTTTTATGTACATTCTACACACAGTAATATATTTTTTTAGTAATATATAACTTATTTTGACGGGTTGCTGTGAATACCTTTAAATTTCTCTGTGTATATGATATGATGACTGTTTTATTCAAATGAACTGGTAAATTGTTTCTGCAGTGACTCTCAGAGCAGCTCTGGAGATGTTGTTCATGTATTTATGTCCTCATGTAGTGAGACGGCAGATGATGAAACCACTGCAAGCGTCACGCACGCTTCAGTATGTGTGTAGTATCTGCGCCATTCATTCACACAGAGACACAAAACATGCAGGATTCATATTTAAATAGTCTTTTTGCGCTTAATATTTACAGATACTAGTCCATATCATGATTTAATTTAAGTGTAATGACCTAATTAATTCAAGTGACAATCTGCGTTATACAGTGAATTCCGTTTAAATGACTATATTCTGCGTTTCCCGAATCGTGGAAATCATAGTGCCCTAAGCAACTGATCCAATGCTGAATTCTCCAAATCTTTTTCCTCAGGAAGAAACAAACTCATCAATTTCTTGGATGGCCTAAAGGAGACTAAATGTTCAGCGAGTTGTAATTTTTTGATTTTTTTTCAATGGTCTGTTACCAGCAATGACTTGTCGTCCTCTTCCCTTGCCATCTTTGGCCCCCTCAATGATACCTGGGAGATCCAGAAGCTAATAAAAAAATTAAAATAAGAATCATTTAATCAAAAATGGTCAAACCTGACTTACTCATTTCTTTTACTCATTCACCAAAACTGTAAAGTGTTGCAAACTCGCATTCTCAGATGTTTAAGCCAAAGGAAAGGCCCTCAATAACCCATTTAGACAGAACACAACGCATTCAATGCCAACACTTTGCCTGGTACGTGATGAACTAGTGTAAAGAGTTTCACCTGAATCTTGGCTCCTTTATAGCGGATCACTCCTGGTACAGTTGTCAGTGTGGTGAACTCATACGCAGCGACCTCAGAGTACACACCAGCCAGGTTACTCAGAAGAGTGGATTTGCCCACAGAAGGGAAGCCCACAAAACCTATTCGGGCATCACCGGTTTTTGCCACATCGAACCCTGCAGGGAAAACAGGTTGGTGAAAAAACAACGCAGCAACAGACCACAATTTAATCACTGAGGACCCCATTATGATGGTGCAGTACCAACCCTCTCCAGGGCCTCCTCCGCTGCCTCCTTTAGGAGTGATGAGCTCTCTCCTCAGTTTGGCTAATCTAGCCTTCAGCAAACCCAGATGATGAGCTGTGGCCTTATTCTTCTGAGTACGAGCCATCTGCAGGACACAGACCATTCATAAAATATCATATTTACAATGACTATGTCAACAGCTCTCATCATTATATAAAACTGAACTGATGAGTGTAATGAATCTCAGATTAATTTCTGAAACCCCGCTGCATTCACTGTTGAATGGGTTTGACGCTAAAGTGCTAACGGCTAGTTTTCAAGTAAGTTACTGTTCATGTCAACCCACCTCGTTCTCGATTTCGGCTATTTTGGCGAGTAAACTCATGTTGGCGTTGGTCCTTTCAAAATCGTCACTTGAAAACTAAAAAGTTGTTGTTACTTAATCACTTATACAGCTTGTTAGCTCAGAAGCACACCGTTGTCATGCTTTGCCATGAGTTCACGCCACACTCAAATTCTCGCGATGTTTGGTCTCTTCCCGTGCCTGATAAAATGGCTCCGCCTACCGGTAAGGAGTGAATACTTCTTCATAATATTTAGTGAATACAGTTCTTCCCTTTTCCGTATTTCGGTGAGGATGCTGTAGTAGATATACTTTGGGATATCAAGTTTAAATGTCAATACAGACAGAGACTGAAAAGGTGTTCCGGTATAAAAAAAATAAAAAATATTTGTCAACAAACCTCTGTTGCTGCCTTCGGGTGCATTGGGAAATAAACTACATGTGAATTCAAAATTAAGAAAATTATTAATGTCTAATATTTATGTATTCGTGGTATTATAACCGGGATTTGTTGCTGTTGTTGTTGTTTGTTTACATAAAACAAGCCGTGTAAACAGAATGGATTAAACAAAGTCCTTTTAGGGTCTTTGGATTAAAACAGCAAACCGGCAACTTGATCGGGGACTGTACTTGTTAGCCAATCAGAGAACTTGGAGGCGACTCTCAACCAATAGCGTGAGCTATGGGGCGGGACTACTTGGTTAGCGCCAGGGCTGCGTGCTGAGATAACCGTTACCAGGTCCGCGGTTTTCCCGCGGAATTGGGCTACTTTAACACGGTTGAGCGGTTTGAAGTGTCCCCAATAATATGATATTTAGAATGCGAAGTTTACCAGGGTAACCCCGCCAAAAATGTGTATTTTACGATTTTACCCCCCGGAGCGGGATTTGTACCATTGAAACCCCCCCGAATCTGGATTGGACTAATTTTGAGTAGCAAGTATGCGGGGTTTGTTGTGGAGAACTGGCAACCTTGAGGAGAGACTCGAGCTGTGATTGCAACCTAAAGTGCTGCTTAATAAGGCTTGTCAATAAATTAGTAGCGTAACTTACATTTTTCGAATTTCGTTCAGTTTATGATTACGTTTCTATCTAGAAATGATTATTTAGTCATTATGGTGATCTCAAAACCTTTCGAGATTTGTTAAAGATCAGACGTGACATTAAGGTTTTATTTCCTCGGCGTAGACGAACCACAAAATATATTAGAATATTAAAGTCTCTTTAAGGAGAATAGTCTTTGTTTATACTTTATCGTTTCATGGGCACAACAATGTAGAATATAAACACTACACACTATTGCCATGTAAATAACATATATATATATATATATATATATATATATATATATAATATATATATATATATATATATATATATATATATATATATATTATATTAAATCTGTTTTCAGCCTATATCTGCTGTTATATAGATAACCTCAAAGCTAACCCAACACACTGACTACTGCATACACATATACAACATCAGTGCTCAAACAACACAGTTTTCTGTTAAATAGTTAATTTTATTGTTTATATTCATTTTGCATACAGTATTTAATCACTCATAGTTTCTATGTTGGTGAAATTGCTGGATCCACCATTGTTTCATTAGGTTCTGTAACCCTTTAATGACATTACACCCTGGGATGTTTTGTTGCTGGGCCAGGTTATGAAATGCACCAAAACTTCCAACATGAACCCGTCATATCTTTAGAATCTAAAGAGCAGATCCATCATTAACATGCTATCAGTAAATGATAGTAGAGTACGGTGAACCGGTCATAATCTCTCCTTGTGGTTATCAATTCTTTGCATCAGACAGACATTTGTGTTTACATTCTGAATGGCATGAGACAGACTGATTGGAAAATAAGCACGAAACTCCTTTATTTTGATTTGTGCTGTGGATTTGTTTGACCTTTAACACCAGAAAAACAGAGGCTGAATTCACAGGGCCATCCCAGAGAAATCCATTACAGTACAACGGTACAGTTCAGCTCACTGGGAAATCTTAAGATCCTCCAGAGAACCATCTGTTTCCTTTCTTTCTACCCATTTTGAAAGCTTTGGTTCTACATTCCACTTCCACACTCGAGTACAGTTCTTTACCACACATCCTTTTGAGAAAGACATACGCATCTGGAGGTGTGCTTGTCCTTGTTGATATACAAAAATAGGCATTTCCAAACATATACAAGATTGTTGCTGCTCTTAAACAGATCTACGTCTATAAATAGCATCCGGTAGATCTTGTTTTGTTTTGAAGACCGTTTAGGTGTAAAGCACACAGTGAGCCGAGAGAGTTTCGTCTCAGCTACTCCATAAAGATACGTCACTCGCCATTGGAACTAATGGAGACGCTGGTGCAATAACAGCAGCCATCTAACATCTACTTTGTAAGCATAGTCTTTTCAGTTGAGGTCTCATTTGCTGCCCTTGCTGTAGCCTACACAATCATTATCGTTGTACATTCTGGCCATTATCCTATGACTAAAGGTGTCTTTTTATTTGAATGAGCAACATAAATTCATATTATAGTCAGTAAGCATTGAAGTGCATTGATAAAAAGTGCAAGTACAGATTCAGATGCATTCAATTCGAGAGGAGTAAATTGTTTGCAACATGGCCCCCGGAATAGTCACTTTTAGAGGGCTTACAAGAGAAGAACACTACAGCTGATGCTGTTTCTAACCTAAAAGATATATGCTTTCCTTTCAAAGTGTATATCTAGGGTTTCGCTATTTGGACAGGAAGGGGAGGCATTCCTCATCTGCCCCTGTCTTGGGTTCAGACATGCTGATGGTTCCTCAATAAAGAGTTATTAATGCCTGTTGATTCAAAGAACAGGTCAGATCTCATTCACATACGCAGAGACAGACAATTCAGTAGGAAGCACTAGTCTTGCACTATTCGGTGCCGTTTGAGGTCGTCACATTGCTTTCCTGAATTAAGACCCCAGAAGGACTTGCTCACCTAATAGCTTATCCATCATTAGTTATCATATATCTTTCCGTCATTAGTTACTGAGAAAAGTCTCTCTGTGATTCTGTCAACAGAGAAACAGCATCATTTATCGAGGTAAAAAAAGAAAAAAATTAACAAGATATGTGTGGAAGTTTCCATTTCAACCGCATTATCTCCGGTAACCTCTGATGGTGTCATCAGAATTTGGATACTACTTTATTGAAACCATAAGGCTTTACAGTAAAATGCAACTTGGCCATATGATGGCGAAAGTCTTCTCCGGAGACGCCGGCTGGGCTGGCAGCCCTAGCTGCTCTCGGAGGAAGTGGGCGGCGCGGTGGAAGACGATCTGCGCCGGGAGACGGACTGCGAGCGCTCGTGGCTGTGTTTGTCGTACGGCTGGAGTTGCACCTCCAGGAAGTCCCGGTGTTGCTGGCTGATCACCTGACTGATGAGGCCTGGAAGCGCCTGTAAGTTGCTGAGCAACGTCTCCAGTTTGGTCTCCAGCAGTGCAATCCTCTTCTCCATGTCCTCGCCCCGCTCGTTCAGGTCCGAGACCAGGTCGTACATGATGTTTTGAGTCTGAGATGAAGCGAGGGAGAGGTTATAATTAACAGAGATTCATAAATGATTGTTTGAACAGCCTGGTGTTGTAAGCCTGGTGCTGCGTGATCAGGTTTTATTAAACATCTTTTATCGGTTAACAGTCATGTCACAAAGGACATGTCAAGCAGCTGCATCTGACAGGTGCTCTTAAAAAGCACTTGGGTGATGGATTGCCCTGATGAGAAATGAAGTGTATCGTCCATATTTGTACACATCTCAATTCCCAGTACTGATGACATAAAAGGTCTTTCATGACATTGCATCATGCGCACAAACTTCAAACTCAGACATATAGTTACAAGCAACTCAATGTACCTAACAAAACATTAAAAGACACCAGAAACATTTATTTTAGCATTGCTATCAATTAAAAACTCACTGTCAGCTGTGAGGCAATGCTTGCTATTTGCTCACAGAGTGTAGAGACAGATCAGTTTGACCTATATATACTTTTACCGATATTCACACTTTTGTCTATAATTTTTTTTGTTTGTACAGATTTTCTATATATATATATACATAAACCAATTATTAGCACTTTATCATCGGTTAGATTTATTTATTTTTCTTTAATGAAGAAGTGGCAA
The DNA here is from genome assembly GCF_018340385.1 of Cyprinus carpio. Lineage (NCBI taxonomy): Eukaryota > Metazoa > Chordata > Actinopteri > Cypriniformes > Cyprinidae > Cyprinus > Cyprinus carpio. The sequence continues at coordinate 5,464,454 of NC_056581.1, read as the reverse complement.
TAATCAGCCTTTTTTTTAATACAATATTTACAAAAGTCTGAATATCGGTAAATAAAAATGCAAATATAGGTTAAAAAAAAAATCACAAAAGTGTGTATATCTCTAAAAATATTAAACCACTTTTGGGCCTCTGCACCTTAACAATGCATAATACTTAACTGCTTAATAGCTAGATAGAGTATTCACAAATAAAGTAACTTATTGTTTTATCTGTAATAATAATTATTAAATCCTTAAAATAAGACAGCATATCGCTTTCAGTCATAAAAAAACAATGTCACTCAATCTCTACTAAGGTGAAGCTCCCTACTTTACCTTAACATACCTTAACAGTTACTAGTCTGTAACTGTTAAGGTATGCAATGTAGTTTAATACTTTGGCTTAGACGAGGTTTGTTCAAATCCCTCAGCTTAAGTATGAGTAACAGTGACACTTGCCTTAGCAAACACTACTAAATATGAAGAAAATGCCTTCATTACTTTCTGAAGAAAAGCTAAAATGAACAAAAGAACTTAATAAATAAATGGATCACAGGTGTGGGAACAGAAGTTGCAGACCCATGGGATGTCTGAAGGTTGCAGAAGCACTGCAGCAGATTAAGTTATTTTAAGCTGCATTATAGGATCCATTGCCACTGGGAGCAGCTGCGGCCATGATTAATGTTATACCGCCCTCTGATGGGGAGAGGCAATTACAGCAATGATAAAAGGAGTCTTATCACATCACACTAGCCTCAATGTCACCCTCTCCGGTTTCTTTGGGAGGTGCGGGACAGGATGGTAATTGGGTAACACTAACTAGTGACTCTCACGGCAAAGCCCCGACAGAGGTTGCTGAGATATGACCACTGCGGATGTTTGAATGTCACAGCTCAGACATGTGAGCGAGTGTGCAATCGTGCGGGAGGCTGTTTCAGCTGACTCATCAGATCTCGAGTGTATCCCTTTCCCAGGTTGCTGTGGGTTTTGCAGAGTCAAGCTGGCAGCGTGCCTGGTGTTCCCCAAGGCTCGCTCTTTAGTCCGTCTAAAAAATGGCCGTGAGGGAAGTGCAAATGCAGGGTTTCAAATTTATCAGGCTATTTTAACATGTCAGGTATCCCATGAGTTATTCTTTTTTCTAAGGAGATGAAAGCTTTTCCAGACCATTAAGCAGCATGATGAATTGTGCATAGCAAGAGAGGAATAAATAGCAAAAGTGAACGTGAGGACATTCCGTAAAGGAAATAATAAATTAACTGGCATCAACCATATGCTTAGTTGCTCTTTGTAAGGAAACAAATCATCAGTACCAAATATGGAAACCATATTGTAGACCAAAAAAAAAAAATAAAATCAAATGATAAAATCTTGTCTGTTCATTTGACACCTGTAGACTTAAAATATATTAAAATGCATACTAAACACAAACGGACCTCCAATGTTCCGTCATGCATTAGTCAAACATTCACTCAAAGGAATCTTACCTTTGCAAGATCCACTAGAGAGTTTGCTTGGTCATTCAGCTTGCGTTGCTCCATTTTTACACTTCTTAATCTGAACACAAGACCATTCAGAGCCCAATAGTGGCAAGTGGTCAGTACAGAAATCTTTTGACAGGTTCTCCATTCACAAGCCACACATTTCGGAAGCACTCCTAGGACATGCACAAGACATGAGGAGAGAATGCAGGGACTGAAAAAGGACTGAGGCGCATGCAAGTCAAAACTTCAGAAGAGTCTGGATTTTTTTTTTTCCCACACCTCTTACAGGAACAAATTATGGAAATTATGAAAATATTATGACCTTATTGATCCACACAAAAGTACACCTGAGGCTCTGATGAGAGATTTTCTAGTTCTTAGTGAGGAATGGATGATATATTAGAAACCTTCCAAAAAAGCCACAGAGTGTACTTCATATTTATAGAACTTCTGGTTCTAAGAGGATATTTAGAGTTTATTTTAAAATTGTGTGTGTGTGTGGGGGTGGGGGGTGGGGGGTTAATACAGTCATATACTTTTGGTAGAAGTCTTAGAGTGATAAAAAATTCTTACCAACCTTGTCTGTATGCAGTTATATCCAATATTTCATGACTATGTACAATCACTGAACCCGGTAACGTTCAAATGTAAGGCTGATGATACATGGGGCAACTTTTTGAGCAATGTTGCCGTCATCGGGCAACCAGGTGAGACACACAGGGCTCACGCCTGATCTAAATTATCCAGATAGAAATATATTACCCATTCTCAATAGGAAAGTTCCCAGGCAAAATTGCTCAAAAAGTTGCGCTGTGTATCATCAGCCTAAGGGTATGAAATATGACATTTAAACATAATTACATTTATTTAAATGTGACTTACAAATAAGGAACATTATCTTTTGTTAAATTACAAGAATAAAAACGTTTACATAAATCCACAGGAATTTCGCCAAGACATAATTAAAAGATTTATCAACTTTAAAGTTCAAATCAGTTTGTATCAGTTATTATAGTATCAATGACATAGATTTTATTAATATTTTGAATTAGTTTTTGTTTTTATATTTTCTGTTTTCATTAATTTGTTAAAGTTATATAAATGTGTTTTTGTATTTTTTTAATGTGTCTAAATAGTTTTCATTATTATTATTATTATTTTTTTCATTTTCAGTTATTTTAGTACTTTAAAAAATGAGAAATGTTGCTTTGGCAACTAACTGAAATTCTTATTCTTATTTTTGTTTTACATTTTTGTTAAAGTTGATTTTATTTTTAAGTAACAATTGTTTTTTAAATGAAACTGTTTGAAGTAAATTGTTTTGTTTTTAGTTTACTATTATAATCCTTGTTCAAATAGTTTTTACAGAAGAATTTGTAAGTGCTTTCACAAAAATATGACCTCCACATTTTGTTTTTAAACCCTCCCGAATTGCCCCATAGACTTCTATTGTAAGTGTACTGCTGTTAATGCGATTTTTTTTTTCAAACTGAAGGACAGTCTAATTTTTTTTATTTTTTTTGGTGATAGTTCACAGCATCTCCATAAGAGTCTAATTTGTTTTGAACCTGGAACATTCCTTTAAAACAGTGACTATGAATCCTGTTTCATATTGGATTTCCTTTATTTTTTAACCGATCACTGTTTACTGTAAGGAAGCTGAGATAAATTGTCTCTAAGAACTGAATACTACATCACAGAGCTTTGTAAACCAACCCTCTCACTCAAATCCATACTGCTAGCATTAATTATTCATATCCTCCATTTAATTAGGTTTCTTAGGTACTACTTATCTTCACTATACATTAAGTGCTTTCTTCTCTCGTCCTCAAGGGCATTGCATACAGCACTCCTGCGAGACGCGTGCGAGTAACATAAATTGCGGTTTGCATTCAATATGTTTCCTGACTCACAAGGGAGAAACACAAGAAAGCTGTACTCTGTTCTGGGGAAAAGGGATTGAATCCCAGCTGGAGATATTTGTAATCATTGCTGAAAGTCATTGTTCATTGTGTGGAGACTGACGCATTAAGCGTCGAGTTAAACTCTCTAATTGATTTGTGAGTGTTTGATGACACAGATAAGAGAGCAGACAAAATGTGCGGCCTCTGGGAACTGGATGGTGATTGGCCCAAATGTATCAATTTCCGTCTGGGAGAGCTGCATGGAGTGTAGTATACGGATACAAAGGCTGCAATTCTGCTGCCAACCACTGGAGGACCAAAAAAGCCCCACACAGCAGTATAGAACAAGAAAAGCGTCTGTCCAAAGACTACTGGATGACTGAATCACACACAAACATGTCCAGGTCAGATTTTACAACTAAGCCAAAGGAAAAATAAGTAATTATAGTTTGTATACAGAAAATTAACTGTTTTTAGGACCATTAACATTGCTTGGATTGACATTTCCACCACACCCCATTATTCTCAACTATAACTGGTTTTTAAAGCCTTTTTAAATATTATTTTATTATATGAAATATACATTTAATTTTTAAAAATGTATATTCATTAGATTTTCTATAATATAATAAATTTTTTATTTTTTTTATAATAAAATAACTTGTGTAAATAAAATAAAAGTTACAGCAATAGAAGTAATCCTGTTAAAATAATCTTAATGCCTTTATGCTTATGTTTAATTTATATGGCATTAAATAATTTTTCATAATATAAAATAATTTGTGTGAAGGAAAATTACTGTAATACATTCCATTGTCCACTTTTTTTTATAGTATTATTACAATATTTTCAGATATAAATAGCTTTAAATATAAAAGTGTTGATTATATGAGTATTTAAAGACATACAGATATTTAAATAAAACAATTAGAGTGAAGAAATAAATACTATAGTGTAATAAATCCCCATGTTTTGTTTTTTCAGTAATTCTAATTATTGTCAATAATAATTTTATATATATATATATATATATATATATATATATATATATATCTATATATATATATATATATATATATATATATATATTAAATTGTCCAAATCATGATGGTCCTAAAACAATCATTTTCTTTAAGTAAAACAATTAATTATTTCCCTGATTAGAATTTTTTTTTTTTTTTTTTTTTTTTTTTTTTTTGATGAAATATGACCAGGAAATCCCCACAGCAAATGCCAGGCACTTCATGTAACACAATCATAATTGCTTCTTAATTCCTATTGTTGAAATATTGTTTTACAATAAGTATGTCTAGAGAGAATGGCTCCATTAAATTCATTTTACAGTTGGATGACCGATAGGGTTTAGAGCGAGAGGAATTACATCTGACCATTTAAGACATGAAAAGCTTTTCAAAACATATATAACTAAATCAGATTTATCTGGGGGCATCACATTTCTATATCCACTGTGCCAATGCTAAAGCAGAGCCGTGCATTTGGCAAGCGTCCGGTTTTCACATCACGAGTATATTAGAGAAAAGTGGTAGCCTACATGCTGTACATTAACTGAGCTTCATTCATGAGGCTCCTTCTGTTCCCTGAGACGTGTGTGGTGAACATTAGTTCCTGCTGGGGCAAAGGGAGCAGTGGATTTTGGGATAAATGTCGTCCAGAGGCTCCGTCGGGCACCTGCTGACCTTCGCGTCTGAGAGCTCTTGCTCGCTTGTACAATCCCACACCGAGGCATCGAACTGTTTGGGTTTCTTTCTCCCTGTGTGCATTTTCTGCAGTCAGTCTGATTCACCACATGCTGGTCTCGGCTGCAGTGAAAAAATGTAATTGTTCATAGCAGCTGAAGCAAACGTTACACCCATTTGCCTCACTGCATACGCTTCAGGAAATCATTGAGCATGCTGAGATGCCACAGCTGAAGATGTGAGGAAACGTTCATTACGACTGGCAAAATTCAGAGGCCAGGCGATTCACATTTAATACTAAGGGCTTCATCTGCACCGTTACCGGTCATCCAAATGGGAAATGAAAGGTGGAGGTGGGGGAGGGTGGGATATGCGGAGACAAATGTTGGTTCAGGAGCAACTCGGATTCCATGAGCCCAAAGATGCAAAGGTGAAACAGAGCTGAGAAACAGGACGTAAATGAAAGAGTTCAGGAACAGTCATCGTTTGACTCATGGAAGCAAAGTTTTTAATCAGTGGCTGTCTGATTAAACGTCCCAAATAATCACATACATGCAACAATGGAAAGAAAACACCCTCTATCATTGATAACTGAAATTCATTGGGTAAAATGGTCATGTATAGTTAGTTCAGTTTGTTTGTGTCAGCGCTGGTTTATGACAGTGCAGCTGAGAAAAGGCTAAATCTAACTGAGTGCATTTCACAAAATCTCCAGATCACATTTCAGTTCAAAATCAAAAGAAAGAAATATCATAAATTAAATTAAATAAAAATACAAATCTAGATATGCATTGTGACATTATTTTCATGATAAATTAGTACTTTATTTTTTTTTTAATTCTTAACATTCAAAATCAAAAGTTACTATTTTTTTTATTTTTTTCATTTAAATAAATTTAATACAACAAATACTATGTATATTTATAAATACTTTACAATTAAAAAATATATATATTTTATAACAATATACTTGGAAAATATTTATATGCACATGCACTAATATATATATATATATATATATAAAACAAGAAAGATTTTTTTGGCCATAATAGTAGTGAAAGTAGTGCTTAATTTCACAAAAAAAAGTCCGAAAAATAGGCTATTTAAACAAGATATAAATTCTGCTTTCTTTCTGTTGATTTTGGGGTGAAAAACCTGGACATGTGCTTGACAAGTTTAATGAGATTCAGCTAATTAGCAATCGTGTTAATAGGTTACATTTAATGTCCTTGGTTGTCTCTAATACTCCACTTGGTAATTATTTGTAATAAAAATAATCTATGTTTGTGCAAACTTTAAATAATGCTTGATATAGGATTTTTATTTTTTTCAAAGAATGAATTTCACTTTTCAAACAAGGGCGTGTACATTTTTTTCTGCTCAGATCATTAGATAGATATACAAGCTCTCATTTGCATGCACACAACAGATCTGTATCTAAAGGTGAGGCGAAGACTTACTTTCGAGCTCTATTGCATTGTGTTGACACAAACAGGAAAAAAAGGAAACATAAAATAGACAAATGAATTATCACAACAGTTAAAATGTGGCATGATTATTCTGTTCAGATCTCCCTGCAACCTCCATCGACACACACAGTCATCAGGTGAAGATTCGGGAAACATTCACTACGCCCCGTCCCTGACCACCATTGTTAGGCTTACCAAACTACATGCTACTCATAATTCACAGCTAGCCTTTTAAAAAAGTAGTTAGCTACTAAAATATAAAAAAGATGAATACAATACCTACTTTCACACAAAACCCCTGTAAAATTTGCTAGATTTACCACATTTCATACGCACATGCAGCAGTTTTCCATTTTTATCCATACTGTTACTCCATTTTGCCGTTAAAACTCAGATGTCATTAACTTTTACAAATAAATTTACACTATATACAAAAAACTGAATTTACATAAGTGGTTTGTAACAAACAGCAGCAACTAACTAATATTTCATTTGAAAAAAAAAAAGTTGTAAAATGACATTGCGACAAAAATTGCAACATAGCGTTTGGTGCATTATGACGTTAAATTAGGTTGTTACTGGAAAAGTGAAGCTTTTTTTAAAAAAACACGTTTTTTTAGGCTGCGCTAATCTTGTGCATAAGACAGCATTTTATAAATGTGAAGTCCAAGTTAAAGGTATCTCAACTGTTTAAAAATGTGTCTCTAGCCCTTGTGTTCTTCTTTCAATTCACTGCCGCAAAAACGTGTCCTGTGTGAATGACCCCTTAAGGTCTGTTCACACCAAAGACAATAACAATCACTATTATAATGATAAAGTTTTAACATTTGTTAATTACATGAAAATGATTAAATCATGCTACAATCATAACGATAACGACACAGAAGAACAATATTGTTGGAATCGCTTTCATAACAATTTTTTCCAACTGATGAATGATTAAAAACATTGACAGCCAATCAGAATCCATCCTGCTTTAAAGCGCTTGAGAATTTAAAGCAGCAGACAACAAAACTGCAGCGTTTGCTAATAGTATACAGAACGTTTTTGTGCGTTGATGTGGATGCTAATATAGTTATTGTTACTTATAATCAGTAAGACGTTACTGGGTGATTGCTATGGCATGTGGGTGGTTAGGAGGATGTTGCTAGATGGTTGCTAGGATGCTCTGATTGGTTGTTAGGGTATTCTGTGTGATTGTTAGCTGTTTGCTAGGGGTTTTGTTTTTTTTCAAAGGCATTAGGGGTGGCTAGATGGTTGCTAAGATCTGGGTTAGGTTAAGTATTTGCTATGACATTCTGGGGGTTACTAGGATATTCTAGGTGGCTGATGACTGACTCTATGGTTGCTAGGAGAGTCTAGATGGTTACTGGGTGGTTCTGTCTGATTTCTAAGGTCTGTCACGTGGTTGCTAGGAGTTCTAGGGGTTGCTAAGAGGTTCTGAGTGGTTGCTGCTGTGTGGTTGCTATGGTGTATATGGTGGTTGCTAGTCTAGTGATTTTGAGAGGTTTCTAGGTGGTTGGTGGTTTGTTCTGTGTGGCTGTTAGGGTCTAAATGGTGGTTTCTGGGTTTGATCTATGTGGTTGCTATTATCAACCTGATGGTTGCTGGGGTTCTGAGGGTTGCTACAAACTGCAGCACATGCTTACAGTAAAAAGAATGTTAACATGCATTGATATTGATGCTAATTAGGGTTGCAAAGAGGAGGAAAATTTTCAGTACATTTTTTGGAAACTTTCCAAAAGTTTCTGAACATTTCCGAAATTTTCCGCAAGTTTCCAAAAAATCCTGGAAAATTTCTGGAAGTTTTCCACTCCTTTGCAACCCTAATGCTAACAGTTATTATTTAAAGTTAGTAAGACAGTGCAGGGTGGTTTCTATGGCATATCTGTGGTTAGAAGGATGTTGCTAAATGGTTGCTAGGACGTTCTGAGTGGTTGCTAGGATATTTGGTGTAATTTTTAGGGTTTTGTATAGTTGCTAAGGGTTGCTAGGTTGGTGCCAAGACATTCTAGGTGATTGTAGTTATCTTCATAGTTGTTGTCCTTGTGTGAACAGGCCTTTACTGAAACATGTAGCTCCGCCCCAAACTCACACTTAAGTTGAGGCAGAAGATAACATACTGGACCAGTTCATAAAACCAACTGTTTTGAGAGCACCACAAATCCGCAATGTTTGCACTCTTTAGATACTCAACTTTTATCTTAAAACAATAAAGAGACGCTAGAAAGAGCAACTTATTAAGGAGTGTCTCTTTCTGACCTTTATTAACACGCCAGATGCGCTGTGCCAGTCTTGCGCCGCTCGTTTAGCTAATGACACTCTGGCCCAAGAGTGCTGGTCCTACGCACCACACTGATGATTAAAGTAGGGGTTGGTGGCACAGCAGGTGGTGCATGGGATGCTGCACACAGGCTAGAGTTACAGCTGGCACTGCCCACACAACCGCCCACCCCTCTACTCCCGTTCTTCATGTGCATTCCACAGACGTTCTCTGCCTGTCCCCAAAGCCACCATTCGCAACCTTCATAGTGATGTGCAATCATCATCATCGCCCTGTCAACAGCAAATTTGCTTATCGCAGCCCGGCACCTGCCTCCACGGCAGAGGACAAACAGACCTCCAAAAACAAGACGTGTTCCTTATTTCCTGTGTGGCCTCGGCATGCGTAGGACATCTACAACGTACCTTGGCCTGAAGATGGCCTGTAGATAATTTCAGGCGATTCGCTATTCTAGAACTAATGCATGATAAAAACATACTCGATCAGTGGAAATCGATCCTAGCCGTCCTCATTATGCAAAACGGCATGCATTCAGTGTTAAAGGACACACGCCAGAGCCATTAGTGAAGACTGAGCCAACTGGGAAGTTTCAGATTTGGCCTGGGATGGCGGTTTCCTGTCTTTATGGGTTTGGAACAGGGCCAGGTGCTCTTTAAACATAAAGGAAATTGAACAGAATCAGGGGGAGTGAATTAAAGTAGAAGATAGAAACCCACAGGCACTGTTAAGACAGGCGCACACACCTGACTGGCCGTATTGACGCTTGCATATAGTCTTAATGAAGGCATGTGAACACATATACAACCATAAAAACACAAGAAGACACACTAATGGTTTTACACAGAGCTAGGAGCGAATTGACCATGAATCTGCGGTATCAAATGTGTGAGCATTTGCCTGTGGTTTATGCATCCTGACTGAACATTAACCCGCTTGCCTGTGTTCCCAACATTGCTGCTGCAAGCAATCTCAGACTGTTTTCTTTCAGCTATGTGTCTATAAAAAGAGCCAGGACATTGTGTGATTTTACCCTCGGCATTATTAGATGTGTATCTCGTAAACCGTAGCCCGGCGGCATCTGATGCCATTTTGTGGCAAGAGTGAAACAGAGGAGACGAATCAGAAGTTTGAATATATTGTCTCGATCATTATCAACTTTACATAATGAATCAAGGTGATTGAGTGGTGAGGAAAAACAAATTTTTAGTTCTCCTGAAGGAGAGTTTTCACTACCGTGATTGCAAGGGTGTTCGAAGTGGTTGCTAGGGTTTCAGTGTGATTGCCAGATGCTTCTGTGTGGTTTCTAGGGTCTACCTGGTGGTTGCTAGGATCTAAATGGAGGTTGCATGGGCATTCTGGGGGGTGGAGGGGGTCAATACTGATTGGTTCTGTGTGGTTTCTGGGATCTATCTGGGGGTTGTTAGGAGTTCTAGGTGTTGTGAGGTCATTCTGAGTGGTTGCTGAGTGGTGCTGTCAGTGGTTGCTAGGGTCTACGTGGTGGTTGCTTGTGGTTCTGAGTGATTGCTAGGGTCTAAATGATAGTTGCATTCTGGGGGTTGTTAGGATATTCTAGATCATTACTGGGTTGTGCTGTGTGGTCTCTAGTGTCTGTCTGGTGGTTGCTGGATGGTGCTGGATGGTTGCTAAGGTGTACATGGCAGATGCTAGTGGTTTCTAGGTGGATAGTGGGTTGTTCTTTGTGGTTGTGAAGGTCTAAATGATGGTTGCAATGGTGTTGATGGGGAATTCTGGTGGTTGCTAGGACATTTTAGGTGGTAACTGTGTTTTTCTGTATGGTTTCTAAGGTCTATCTGATGGTTGCCTGAAGTTCTAGGGGTTGCTTGGTGGTACTGTGCAGTTGCTAGGGTGTATAGTGGTTGTTAGTGGTTCTGGGTGGTTACTAGGTGGTTGGTGGGCTGTTCTGTGTGGTTGTTATGGTCTAAATAGTAGTTTCTATGGGGTTGCTAGGACATTCTAGGTGTTAGGTGGGTTTGTTCTGTGTGGTTGCTAAAGATTATGAGAGGTTGTTAGGACATTGCAAAGTCCAATCTGGGGAGTTAGTAAGACATTGTAAAGTGATTGCTATGACATTCTGGGTGGTTAGGGTGGTGTTGCTAGGTGGCTGGTAGGACCTTCTGAGTGGTTGCTAGGGTATTTGGTATGATTGCTAGGTGGTTCCTGTGGGCTCGGGCTCATTGCTAGGGACTACATGGTGGTTGTTAGGGTATTCTGGTGGTTGCTAAGACATTCTAGGTGACTGATGGGTGGTTCTACTTGGTGGCTGCTAGAAATTCTTGGAGGTTTCTAGGTGTTCTTAATGGTTGCTAGGTTGTTGTATGTAGAAGGTAGGATGTTGCTAGGGTGTTCTGCATTGCTGCTACAACATTAAGGTAGTTGCTTAGTGGTTTGTCTTAGCAAACAACACCAATGAAACATAGATGCAGAACAAAATGAAGGTAATTACAAATAAGATAAATGTTTTCTGCAAATACGTGTGCAGATTTTTATCAATGTTTATCAGAACATCTTTCAATAATGAATATTTGTCTTTATGAGCATGGTTGATTTAGCTAATTATAAAAGAACAGAGTGAGACAAAATAAACAGAAGGCATTTAATAGAGACAATATACTCTCATCTAAATGTGTGAAACGTGTCTCCTCCAGCTCAAAATCACGACCATACATTTCAAAGCTTAACAGGACAAATAAATCTTATTGCTGAAAAATTATTTAAGGATTGCTTTATAGCTAGCATTAAACTGGACACAACACTACAGTCATAGAGCAGATGAAAAGTGGGACAGAGTGATGAATAATCTTTAAATGAAGAGAGAAAAGAGAGAAAGGAAGAGGGAGTCTGACAGAACCCTAAAATGAAAGGCGGTGAAACTCATCCCCTGACACCTTCATGAATAGTGAAACAGGAGTAAAGGACGATAGGATGTGCTCTCCACATCTGTCATAGTTTCCTGTTGCTTTAGAGATGCTCCTTATTCAATATTAGCTTACACGGTCCACAATTACAGTGTTAGCCATGGACTTCAAAGCCATTTCACTGCTTTGATACTGTTGCTTTGAGATATACAGACTACCTGAATTCAGTTCAGTTTAATTAGTTTAACTGTTAAATGTTCCCCACTTATGCAATAAAAATGTGCAATATCCTTATATTTATTTGTTACCACCTCCATCCTAGTACATCCCTGCATCTCTCTATTCTATTCCATTATCATCTATAGCACAACTGTTCATACCATTTATTTATTTTTCGAACTATTTTGCAATATTCGTCTTTTTTTTTTGTCTGTGTGTTGTTGTTGTTGTCTCTGTGTACTCTGTGTAAAAATTCAGCTTTGCATCACACAATAAATCACATTTTAAAATATATCCAAATAGAAATAATATTTATTATAATATTTTGTCAAATAATAATATTTAACAACATAACAGTTTTTACTGTATTTTTGATCAAATAAATGCAGGCAACATTAAAAATATGAATTAAAAAATCTTACCAACCCCAAACTTTTGAATGGTAACGTATATGATCCTGAAGTATTGTGCACTTGATACACTAATGTGCTTTATAAACATAAAATACAGTTTTATATGATTTAGAAGTTTAACACACAACTTATTCTCATTAAAATACAAAGATAGTAGTAAATAAAATCCGTTAGTTGTAAAAAAAAAAAAAAACACACAAAAAAATTATAAACTAATTTCTATGTGACTGATAGAATTCAGATAGAGTTCAGAGTTATTATTTTTTTCTTACCATTAATGGGCATCTCAACCATTTAGTGGAGGCTTATAATACAAGCTTTGAAATCTTTCTTGTAATGTTTTTCATTGTATTTCTGAGAAAAGAGTGTTTTGTCTGTGGTAAAGTTTTATGGTATAGTGCTTTATAACCCAACAACAAATAGCCTCAATTTCGAGTCAGTATCTCTGAGAGTGGCTGAAAATAAAGCATGGTGAAGAAACTACAAACCCAGAGGGTTTCAGCTGAAATGAGGTGGGTTTATAACCATTTTGCCTTTTGGGTTTCCCAAATAATCAGTCACTGGAAGAGAGTGACATTTACAGGCCACTTATGTCCTCTTTTAGATGGCCCATAAATACCAAGAGTGAGAGTGATGGGGAACAAGCAAGTGTCCTCACTAGTGCCTTACTGAGGGCTGAGTTAACTCCACAATGGAAGAACAGAGCGTCAATACAATGAGCGATACTAAATATTTTAGATCATCAAAACAAATGTGGTACAAATGGATTTACATGTTCAAACACAACAAAATGAATCTGTCATCAGCGGCTCCTACCCTGGGCTACAGGTGTCAAACAATTCAGAGCTCAAAGTGTTTAACTCTCACTGAAAAACAGACACACACATAGCAGTCCTGACGGCTCTCCAGAGGTCTGACTTACTGGTGAATGGCTTGAAGAAACTTGCGTTGATGTTTCCTGACTTTGGCGTGGTCCATCTTCCTCACCAGCTTGGTGTTTTTATAAATGAGCCACGTCTCCCTGAGAACATTAGCAGCTGTGTTTTTCACCTGTGGGAGAGTTATAATTGTAGCATTCAGTGCTCGGTTCTGCTGAGGCATCCTGGGCCTCGATGTTTGAACATGGCTTACTTGGTTTGCATTATACGTTTTAGAATAGCATAAACTTGGGATATCTACTGGAATAATTAGCTTGCTAACAATCAGGTCTAAGATATGTTGTTCTCTTAACTCACAATGTGATTAAGCTAACTAGCTACGCTTTCAGTGCGATAAAAGGACAATCGATGGTATATGCTTTTGCTGAAGCCACCGGCCCAACTTTTTATTTTGTAAATAATTGAGTTCAACATGAAAAACTACATTACCCATGATTCTGCAAAGAAATCGCCACCAATCAGAAAGTCATGACAAATGAACTCTTTCTATATATAACTATATATAAAAACAAACACCTTTAAGACAATTTTTTAAAATGTATCTTTTATTTATCATTATCATTTGACAATTTTAATTTGATTATGTTGTTCGCAATAGTTCATGAGATTGTAGTTCACTGTAGTTCTTTCCCTCACTAAAGCAGTTACTGGGGATGTGATGATTCACAGAGAGACGGTTGAAAATGTATAAAAATATGCAGGGTGCGATTTGTGAGAAAAACAGAGGGGGGGATGCTTTTGAAAATTTTTATGAAATGTTTTTAATACGACGGAAATTGTATTTAGTGTGATCTCAGTTTAATAAAAACATTGTAAGCCTATGTTAGGCCTATTAATTGTAATGATATAATGTCCACGGTTATTCAAACAACAAATTACATCGAGAAAGCGAGCAAAGAACACAACGGAGCTTTTTGAAACTCCGAATCAGTTAAACCATTGTGTCGCAAAATGAATCACTGTTTCGAAACACTCCAATCGGATCGCGTATCGCGAATCATTTGATTCAGATCGGGACGTCAGAGCAGGTTTGCATGATTTTTTTATCCCCACCGGGGATAAAAGTTATTCAGCAGAGGCAGGGATGCATAGACCAGAGGGGGGGAAATCCCCCCCCGGCAAATCGCACCCTGAAAATATGAGTCGATTTAAGTCGGTTTTGATGTTAAAATAATTCGCGGTAGGAATTCATATGACTATCTCTGAGGAGAACTTTAGAAAAGTTAGATGGTATTTTCTTTTCATCTTGCCTCTGTATAATGCATAATATTTATAAGTGCAGCACTTCTTTGTTTACAGCGGTAACCAGTGAAACGCTGTATCTGCTGATCCATGAGCGCCACCTGCTGTCAGAGAGTGAAACTGCATCTCATTCAGCCCATCTGCTGTTTGTTTCATGCAGATTGGTCTATGTAGTAGTTTCACAAAGCTAAAGTCCATTCTGTTTTTGCTTCAAATCTTGAAATTATATCCAATTTAAATAAATAAAAACTGCTCGTGCAGCATGTATGCAGCATCTTTATTTGGATAGTGATGAAAATGCTGTGGTTGCCTCTATTTTTAAATGGAAAGAGCACAGACAAAGCCTTTGTTTATATAGGGCCCTATGATTTCCAGGACGCAGAAAACACGGACGGAATCACGGAATCCAGTCATTAAAACGGAATTCACAGTTTTACGCGGAATGTCACGGAATTTGACAATATTTTGAATGAATTAATCAAAAGTAGGTCATTACACTTAAATCAAATCATGATAAAGACTAGTATCTGTAAATATTGAGCCGCAAAAGTTGATTTAAATATGAATCATCCATGTTCTGCGTGTCTCTGTTAATGAATGACGCAGATGTGCGGTTTAATTTAGTACACACATACTGAAACGCGTGTGATGCTCGCTGTGATTTCAGCATTTGCCGTCTCTCTAAATGAGGACATAAACACACGAACAACATCTCCAGAACTGCTCTGAGAGTCACTTCATGAGCATTTGATTTGAGTAAAACTAGTGTCATATCACAGACACAGAACAGAATTGTAAAGGTATTCATGGCAACCCGTCAAAATAAAAGTCTGTATTGATTTGAAGACATTGTGCCTATTCCTATTTTTCAGTAGAATGTACATAGCCTACTGCTAAAATAATATTTTTTTAAGGAATAATCACACAACATTTCTTCCATGTTTTAATTTTAATAGTAAATCCCCTTTGTTTGCCAAAAAATAAAGTTTGCCTAATTTTCAGTAATTAAAAGATAAATGAAATCAATGTTTTATGACTTCATTTGATAACCAGAAAAATTTTAATACACAACACAGAACTTTTGAGGGAAAAAAAAATTCATAAGGCTACATTAAGATTTTTTTTTTATAAATTAAGTTGTTTAATGCATTCAAATAATAAGACATGCTAAAACACAGAATTTGGTAACAATAACAAATATTAAAATAAAAAATTTAAACAATACATAATTCCATAAACATGTAATTTTTGTAACACTTTTAATAAATTGATGTGAAAATGTTTAAGTTTCATGATTTTAATAAATTAGACTTGCTTGATTAATAAAATTTAATTTAACTATTAAAAAGGAGTCGAGAAAAACTGAAACAGAAAAAACAGAATCCAGAAAAATTAAAACGGAAAAAAATGGAATTGGGAAAAAAATAAAATCAGAATTTAGGAAAAAATAAAATGGATTTCATAGGGCCCTATTTATATGAAAATATCTCTTTAATTTATATCATTTGTTTATTAGATTTGGGATATTATTAAATTTAGTTTTGTTATTTGACATATTTCAGTTTCACAAAGAAATGTGCATCATTTTGTCTGAGAAATAATAAAGGGGCACCTTTTCATTTATAATTTAATCCCATTTTGTTAAAAAAGAAATTGTGAGAAAATCATATCGTGAAATCAGTATCACGGATTATATCGCATTGTGAGTTGAGTGAATCGTTACATCTCTAGCAGTTACGTACACAGTCTTGTACCTTTGTCTTTTTTTGCTTCAAGACAAAGTTTGTAATGTTATGGTTCACCTCGTAACTAGTTGGTTCAGTTCATTGCCTACAATATTTATCTTCTATAACATCCCTATTGAAAAAATGAATGGCTAATATACTTCTGGAACCAAGGCTGCTGAAAATGGAGAAGACACTGTTGCACTGTATAGAGTTTGCTGTTAGCATGTTGCAGAGCATTAACATTAAGCCTCTGTTGGCGTAATTGGCTAATCTTAAAAGAATATACTTCATTTATGTGACAAAGCTTATCTGGCTAACCAAGTAAGCCATGCTTGAAGAAAGAAAACCAGAACATCTAGCCTATTTTTTTTTTGACATTTAGACTCTATTTCTCACATTTCTGTTAGGCCAATGTCGTAACTGCTTTTAACTTTATTATTAGTAATCTTCCTCTCAAAAAGCTTAATTTTTGGTTTATTTTGAAATTCGGGTTACAAAAGAATGTTTTGTAAGCAGGGTGTCACGTTAATAAATTCACACATGTTGTTTATATTTAATAGATGCACATTTATTTCCACTTTGCATAAGCTGGGTATTATTTTCACAGGTTTGCAGGGATTTAAAACAAACTGTGACATACGATGCCACAAGGCTCAGATTTAGGAGTTCAGACTTACCCTTTTTGTCAGCTGGGTGTCCATCATAAAGTTATGTACATGTTTTTCGGCTTTGGTTAATTCCAGTTTTTTTGCGACCACGGCGACCACCAAAGCGGTGCATCCGGCTCCCTGACAAAACAAACAGCCTCCTTAAGCATTCGGTCTAAAACAAAGTCTATGTTACGCTGAGATATGACACTTACCATAATGCCGGTGAGGAGACAGACTCCTTTCCCACAGTATGTATTGGGGACCATATCCCCATATCCAATGGTTAGAAAAGTTATTGAGATCAACCACATGGCTCCAAGGAAATTGCTGGTTACATCCATGTTGTCATGGTATCTAGTAAGGGCGAAATTACATCAGAAATACAACTACAATTACTTTAAACTCATCTATGGCTTAATTGTAAGTCAATCAATCAGCCATGAAAATTGTACTAATTTGTCCCACATTATACGCTCCACTGCAGTAGCTGGACATGCTGTTGTCACTGTAAGCTAATACTTAATTGGCTAATTGAGGGATCTAGCCGAGTTGGGACACAATTGACTCGGTTTCCAAACCTATTTAACTGCTGTTTAAAAGGTTACGCAGCTCTCAGAGGAACTCCAGGTCTGCAACATGAGAGATTTGATACTCTATAGGGTTCACCAGCTTAAGAGAAAGGCACAGTATCTTTTTTTCTCTGAAATGAAGCATTTTTGATACTTAGAGCTCAGTTTCTAGAAAATTGTATAATATATATATACTGTGTATATATATATATATATATATATATATATATATATATATATATATATATATATTTATGTATATATATATATATATATATATATATATATATATATATATATATATATATTATATATATAATATATATATATAATCAGAATTTTTATCATAAAAAAACAAAAATAATATCTAATTGTGTGCATGTGTGTTTTCTAAAACAAATCACCTAGTAAACTGTGAATTACCACAAAATGAATTCATGCAATTAAAATAAAATAAAAATAGCATAATTAAAATAATATTAAAATATAATATAATATAACATAACATTAATGAACAATAGTGTCCTGCTTCCACACACTAAAAAATATCAAAAATTATATCTGGTGTCTGAATAATTTTTGGTTTGTGTATATATATTCTAAAATGTATACATATATTTTCTAAAAAACTCAACAGTAAATGTAAATTACCAAAACATGAATCCATGATAACTGTATAATTTAAAAAATATATAATCTAGTAATAGAATAGATTTTCTAAAATATAAAAAACATATTCTAAAAAATATTACTTAAAAAAAGTGTATTACCAAACCATGAATTCATGAAAATTGTATGTATGACTATATTGTATATGTATATTTATATCTACATTTTCTAAAAAATCTCCAGTTACTCCTAGTAACTGTGAAATATCAAATTAATATTACTATTTCTGTATAACTGTGGGTATATACAAATGGTGTGATTATATTCATACAGTTTTAAGTGTGTCTTCCTCCTAAAATCTCCCCATCAAAACTGACTTCCATAATCTACTGTCAGAGCAACAAAGCAGGCCACCTTTCGCACGCCCTCACAGTCCAGGCGGCGATGATCCACAGAGAAATGGTGAACACCAGCAGCACTGTCCCGGGACAGATAGTCATGAGGGTCTTCATGACAAAGCGTGTGTTGAAGTTTATCTTGTTGAGGGCACCGATACTGCGTGACGACGCATCGGTGAAGAGTTTGCTATGCAGCAGCATGACGCGAGCAATGAGGTACAGACGGAGAAACATGGGAATGGACAGGATGATATCCACATCGGCGTCCGTCTTGGATGGCGCATAGGAAAAGGCGAGCCGTGCTGTCCACGTGAAGGTGTAGTTGCCCGGGATGGGGTGTATGGCGCACACCAAGATCTCCAGACAGATGAAGAAGATGCGCTCGTAGGTCATGGCTATCCTCCAGTCGTCTGCAGCGTTGTCCACCATGAACAGCTATCCGGAGGAAAAAAAACAGAAACAAATTTAAATTAAATAAATACAAGTTAATATTTTATATATATTTTTGCAGTGAGAATTTATTCTGTTCACTAGCTGTAATTTCAGCTTCCGCCAGGGTGCACTGCTCAAAGGCTTCTCTCACGTGTCAGATACAGCCAGGTTTCTCTCCAACTGACCGGCGGACTCTGGAGCCACATAGAAAATCTCCCTCTTTCCCCCTCTCCCCAATCCCATCAATATTTCTGCCCAGTATGGATCTGATTTGATTCACAGCACAACCATTACTGTTCACATTTTCAGCGCCCTTGGTTCCAGAAATGTATTGCCTTTCAGTTTCTCAGTAGGTGTTTCAAATTTTTAATTGATTTTCACATTTTTTCTCAAGGAAGAAATCTCTCAACTAATGCTATAACTGTAAGAAACTCTCTCACTCTCTCACATAATATTAAAAATTAACAACAGAATATTAAAAGTTCAAATTAATAACAGAGCCCAAGCTATTTAACTCAAATGAATTCAATTTCTATTTATTTTCAGATATGATAATAAACACTCAAATAAAAAGTATCTGGTGTACAAACATTTAATGTATAGAAAAATCTATAAAAACATTTTTAAAAATTTACAGTTTTTATAATAACTTTCTAATAATCTAAAAAATGATTTTTCAAAACTTTAAAAAAAAAAAACAAAATCATTCTTTTACACATAAAAATCTAATCCAATATTATGTTTGATTCAATGAGTTTCTTGCTATTTTTTTGTAATTAATTGTGAAATTTTCTATTAATTAAAAAAATCAGTTAACTATATTTCTACTCCAATTCATTGTTGAAATATAAAATAAAATAATAAAATATTTAAAAAAAATTGTTTATTCAATTTGATTTATTCAAACATACTTGACAATAAATTAAATTGAAGAAATTGAAAGCAGAGATTTTGTTTCTTATTAGTTAAGTAAAATGCTTATTAAAATTATAGGAGGCATGCTACAAATAATGTTTACTGAAGTTTTGTTTGCATCAACAGAAAATAACATGGGCTAAAAGATCGATCTTGGGATTTAGCAATCAATATCAATTCATCAAAATGAGGATTGATTAAAATACGTTTCAACCCAGCACTTGAATGACCTACTCATCCCATAGCTCACTGAAAAATCATGTCAATTATTCAAAAACAATAGTAAAATATCAATAGTAACTTATTGATTTTTTTCTATAAAAACAATGCATTTTAAGTGTACTGAGGAATATTATAGTATAGATATATAAAAAAAATGTAAGTGGTTTGAGAGTGCAGGGAATCGCTTTACATTTGCAATGCTGCCAAGCGCTTTTAATGTGCTTTCTGTTTCCACAACAACAGCGACTTCTCTGATTGGTCAAGGTCTTTTCAGCATTATGGGTAATGTAGTTCTTCTTTAGGAATTCTTAAAAAAGAAATTGAAATCACACTGATTTTGATACAGTAGGCTTGTCTTGAGGCGTGATAGGTTTATAAATGTTGCTGTTAAAAATCTACTTCTCTGTGGAGATATTTAAAGAGATTTCACTTCCGGAAGCCATCTGTTTTGCTCAAGCGTTAGATCTCTGCCCTCCTAAACGCTCTGTGCCGATCAGCTGTGGTTTCTTCCTGTGCATTCAATCACTTCAAGGTACCGTCAGCGTGAGATATTTCACCAGAGCGGTGCAGTCAGCACAATTCAAAGGCTTCTGCTGACAGACTTTATCCCACAAGACTGTGGCTATCTGATATGAGAAGAGGTGTAAATGATAAACCCCTGATCCAATATGTGCAAACGGCTTTCCTGCCTTCTTACAGCACAGGGCTATCTCACGAGTAACGAGATACTGCTTCAGTGCTGTCCTGTGGTGTTCTCCTCACACACGTATAAAACCTTAACGTTTGGACAGTTCAGTCACATTTATGGTTAGTTATCTACTTAGTAACATGATCAAAAAAGGGGCAGATCTTTGAATAAATCAAATGACATGAAACCTGGCAGAGGATAAATGGAAATGTTATATAAACCGTCACGCTGCCAAATCACCAAATAACCTTGATTTAGATTTGGAGTTCCTAATCTCTAAATTCATCATTAAGAAAAAGAGCTCCACTTCTGGAGGTAAATGAGATTAATAACCCAGATCATATATTCAGTGACAATGCATTAAAACATTAAGTAAATCTGAGTGCTGCTTGACCGTACGAAGATATGTTGAAGGGACTTCCAGTGCATTGCTATGCTGTTGCTAATGGCTTCTGAATAGTTATTAGCACATTGCTGTGCTGTTGCTACCATAGATATGTATTTGTAGATTCCACACGTCGACACGTCCGCCATCTTGGAACGGTCACCGTGTCGTCACTCACAATATAAATCAATTTTTCCAAGATGCCACAACATTGCATAGTCTCTGGATGTTAAAACCTCCAAGATTTCAATTCCTGAAGAAACAGACTAACCGTTGAATAAATGTAATAATTGCTTGCTTGCATAATTGCTATTTTTTATTTAGGCTCATTATGCACTAATATAACAATATACAGTTTAAAATAAACCGCAATATTTACCTAAATTATATTCACTAAAATATTTTAATATAAGATTTTTTTTTTTTTAAATGTTGCTGTTTATTTTATGTATTATCATATTAGTGCCACAAAATAAAAAAATAAAAAATATTAAACATCCTTATTCAAAAACCAAAAAACCATAAAAATAAAAATATTTTTTTTTTTTTTTTTTTTTTTTTTACAGAATTTTACTTTTTTTACATTGTACTTTGCTAGATGAAATGATGGGGGGGAAATGCAAATACATAAATATTGATATATATCATAAAAAGGCAGAACAATATTGGGACTGAAAAATATTGAGCTATTTTGCAAAGTCTTGCTTATTTTTTTTATAATGCTTTAGAATTTAAACTTATATATTTCATTTGGTTTTTATAGCAAAAACAGCATTAGAGTCATTATGTTAGATTAATTTACAGTACATCAATCAGTTCCAGCCGTCCATTTCAAATCAATGTATCAATTCAGAACTCGACTAAATTCAATAAATTGCTTATATTATATTTAAATTGTTCATGTGTCATTTTTTATATATTAAAATGATTATATTTGTCATATTGGTTCATAAAGGACCTACCTTTAAATTAATGATTAATAATCATTCTTTATTAGTGAAACACTTTAAACTTTTACAGTTTACAGTTTTTACTTTTTACACTAAATATACTAAATGCACTTGGCTACAAGTTGTTGATTATGGTTTAACTGACTGAATTATTTTAAGTCATTTTATAGCAAAAACATAAATATTGAGATATTAATCATATATTGAACTATTTTGCAAAGCCTTAGTATGAGCAACAATTATTAATGGTAATATTAATGCTTGCTTTGCAATCATCGCTACAAATGAATTACAAAGAACTTTAGTCAGATGGATTGGTATTTTCAAGGGTTTTAAAAATTTTCTGAGCACTAAATTTCTTCAGTGACAATTATTTTAAGGTATCACAATTGTTATATAATATAAAGATTATCTATATAAAAAACATTTATGTAATTGTTTTTTAAATAAATACAAATATTTTGTTTTATAGCAAAAAGAGCATTAGATTCATAAGAGCCTGAATTAAAATGATTAAATATCAATCTTCATTAACTACTTTTTTACATTAAATATATTAAATGAACTTAAAAGTTGAAATAATGGTTTTACCTGACGAAAAACAAATTTTGAGCTATTTTGCCCAAACTTATTTGAGAAATAATAATTAATGGTGAGAGTAATGATTTCTTAAGCAACCATCACTATAAATCTTGTATCATTTGGACAGAAAATAAATCTTCATGCCTCAAAGATTTTAGAAGGGTTTTTTTATGCCAAAAGACTGTAATGACAAAATAAACATTTCATTTTTAGACCCTTTTAATACCACCTACACATGTTAGTCACATGAATCACACGGCCTCAAAATATGACACTAATCCGTCATATTCATACGACGCACATGCAAGCACAAAACACATACTCCTACAACATATCCTAATTCAAACATAGCAACAAAAAAAAAAACATCAAAAACATGGGATTTTATCAAAAATAAAATCAGGTCTCACGGGTAAAAGAATCAAACCTAATCATTCCCGTCTTCACCAACTCATGACAGAAATCGTAAGACCAGAAGAAAGGGAGATTTTAGACCAGACAAGACACATCATGTGTCCTAAAAGGCCTGACAATTGCCAGAGATGCTGTAACATTAACCAGCCTGTCTGTTAGTTTAGGCTGTTGTTCGACTTTCCGTGTGAGTGTAACTTAGACAGCGAAACACAAGCTGGCTTCCCGAACGGTGACAGACGCTATCTTACTCAAAGCTTAGCAACAACAACAACCACCAACAAACCACATAGCCTGCATATAGGATGATAAGCGTGAAGCTTTAATTTTGTGTATATGAGCAAAACATGTCACGGAGGCACCGCTTTCAACTTACTAGCTTCAAAACGGAGCAATTAAACATTTAAAATGGGTTATGTAAGGAAACCTAGTTGGTAGGTAAAACCAATTATGGTAATGGACGACCTGCAATACAATACTCAAGGGTGCTTCACCTTCAAGCATCCAATATTCCTAGCGAGTGCTTGAGCGGGTAGTTATGGAAAAATGCTGAATTTGACAACAGAGGGGAAGGTGCACGTGTAATGGCCTGGTTACAACATCTAAGGGTCGTACCTGATAACCTCAACAAGTCTGAGAGCGTGACTGCGGCGACTCATTCAACCACGACAAAGCAGAAGTGCAAAATATAGATACAAATCATTCTAAAAATAATAACTGAGCAAATAAAATTTCTTGCCTTCGGTTAAAGCATTACAAAGAATTTTAGTAAAATGGAATGGTATTTTTTTTAAATTCCAAGCACTAAATTTCTTCAATACCAATTATTTTAAGGTATGAAAACTGTTGAAAATAATCGTTTATAATGTTTTGTAATACCTTAGAATTTATACTTGAGCAATAGCATGAGCAATAATAATTAATGCTTGCTTTAGCATAATACTAGAAAAAAAGTCAGATGGATTGGTAATTTTTTTAGGGATTTTTAATTTTTTTGCGCACTACATATATCTATATATATATCTATATCTATAATATATATATATATATATATATATATATATATATATATATATATATATATATATATATATATATATATATATATAGCAAAAACAGCATTAGAGTCATTAAGTTTGATTCATGTCCATTTCAAATCAATAAATCAATTCAAAACTCAAATCAGTGATTTAATATTTTTCTATAATACCTTACATTTTTATAATACCTTAACATTTATATTTAAACAATTTAAATTTTAAGCTTTTGTAGGAAATTAGAGTTGCATTAGACTTGGTGAGTTTGATTCATTTGCACGACACATTTGAACTGATTCAATTCACAACTCAACGACTCGCTTGCATATTTACTCAAGAATATTCATGTGGTATTTTTCATCTACTCTATTAAAGTGTTACATTAAAATATAATCCAGGTTAATATTGTAGAGTGCATATAGAAAATAAATGTAAATTAATAAATATCATTCTTGTGTTTGTTTCATTAAAACAGACAGCATGCCATGCTTATTTTTAAACAACAATTTTTACATAGTATTTTATTGTTGTATTGGTTTTTGAATTCCCCTTTTAAGTAACGTATAACAATTATTTCAAGAAAATGAAATTATTGAAAATTATTTTTGTTTATAATGTTGTGTTTAAAATGATCATTTCTGATATAATGCATTTTCTATGAATAAATTACAGTACAGAAATAGAAATTGTATGGCTGTACTGAACAATTTATTCTTTAAAATATGTAATTTTGAATTTCTGAATTTTTCTCAAGTCTATTAATGTTACAGCTACATTTGGTGTAGATAAATTGCTATATCAAAGAGTGCAGGTAGATTTGCAGTAGTAGCTCCATCACCCCCGGCCTCCTCTAATACAGTTGTGGTAAGTCCTATGAGATACAGCGCTCAGCCCGAATGATGGATGAAAATCTGGCTTTGGCAGAGCATGTGCATTAATGAAAACCGCAATAAAAAAGGCCTAAACTGATCAGCGCACCACAAGGTCGATGGCTCTTCTGAAGCAGCCACACTCACTGTTGCTTTACCAGACCTGAAGTCTATTAAAACACAGCGACAATACAGTAATCTATCAAACACGTGTCTGTACAGGGGGCTCGGTTTTTTGCACTCCTGTTTTCGCCTCGCGTCGACTTGACAAGGGCATGGACAAAAGGTTGTCTGCCTTTGTGCTCTGTCTGTCTAGTAGGGAGCAGGGATTAGTTACTGGTTTCAGAAGAGCTCAATATAACTAATGGAGCATGGCTCAATATTTAATCTGTGTAATGTAGAGAATGGGAACATGTATCTTGTCGCTAAGAAAATAAATTGCTCGATCTCATTAGAAAATTAGGTAGAGAGGTTCAGCCCAATTACAAATTTACGCAATGGTTAATTTATGATATCAAAGTGGGTTCTAAGAGGCCACTTTGCTAAGTAAATCCTCAGTTGTAGGTTGCTTTCAGCTTTCAAGTTTCTTTGAAGGAGGACCCGCATGCTTTCAGAGTTTGCATTTGTGTAATTGAACGCTGTCAGAAAAGAATGACAGCTGTTGTATTATTAAGTTAACTGTACCTTAATTTAACTCTTTTCTCTAGCAATTTCAATTAAACATAGATAAAATAAAATAATAAAACATAAAAGCCAATGGTTGCCACATATGAAATTAATTCAAGTAGTAAAACGACTTCGTTTAATTTTACTTCTATAATGTAACTTATCTCAGAGAAAAAAAAAACTGAACACTTTATCTCTCTTCTCTAGTGATTCAAATGCAAAATTAAATTACATTTTTAATAATATTACATTTTTAATTAAATTAAATATTAAGGAATTGTATATTCTATTCCTTCTACAAAAATAGTAGTAAAATGTTTTGGTAAACCAGGGAAGAGTAAAAACTGAAACTGAAGAAAGTCGTAACTGAAAATTATTTCTATAATATTCTGTCTGAGATGATGATATTTAATAATTTTCTATGGACTAAATTGCAGTGTAGATGCTCTAGAAATGATATGCCATGCTTATTTTTAAACAACTATTTTTGAATAGTATTTTCGTCTTGTATTGGTTTTTGAATCCCCCTTTTAAGTAATATATAACATTTATTTCAAGAAATTTGAATATTTGAAATTATTTTTTGTTCATAATGTTATATAATTTCTGATATAATACATTTTCTATGAATAAACAGAAATAGAAATGTAAATATTAAGGAATTGTATATTATATTCCTTCTACAAAAACATTACAAAGAATAGAAGTAAAATGTTTTGGTAAACCAGAGAAGAGTGAAAATTGAAATTGAAAAAGTCGTAACAGAAAATTATTTGTATAATATTCTGTCTAAAATTATGATAACTTTTTATTCTAATTTTCTATGGGCTAAATTATAGATGCTCTAGAAATAAAATGAAATGAAATTACTGTTGATCCCATTCCTTATACTAAAACATTACAGAGAATAGTAGTAATATATATATATATATATATATATATATATATATATATATATATATTTGGCACACTAAATTTCTTAAAATTAAAATTTTTTTTAAAGATATTTTAATATGTGAAATTATGGAAAATTATTTGTATAATATTCTGTCTGGAATTATATCTTTCTATTCTAATTTTCTATGGACTAAACTACAGTGTAGATGCTCTAGAAATGAAATGAAATTACTGTTGATCCTATTCCTTTAAAAAACATTACAGATAATAGTAGTAAAATGTTGTTGTTGTTTTTTGCACACTAAATTTCTTCAAATGGCAATTATTTAAATATATTTTAATATGTAAAATTATGAAAATTTATTTTTATAATGTTTTTTCTAAAATTATAACACCTTAGACTTTTCTAAGAGCTAACTTACAGTATAGATGCTGTAGCAATTTAACAAGTTAAATAAAAATTATCAAGGAATTGTAGATTCTATTCCTTCTACTAAAACATTATAGAATAGTAGTAACATGTTTTGGTAAATCAGGGAAGAGTGGAAGAATTTTTATTAATTTGCCTTTTTGTGCACTAAATTTCTTTAGCTGACAATTATTTTAAGATATTTAAAATATTTGAAATTATTGATATTTTTATAATGTTCTGTCTAAAATTACAACACCTTAGAATTTTCTCTGAGCTATATTACAATATAGATGGTCCAGTAATTTAAACAATTCGATTAAGCTAAATGAAACATTAAATTAAATTAAATTTAAAGCCAGCATCTTTTATTTAAATCTTATAATCTCTATACTGTAATGCAGCTCAGTGAAAACTCAGGGGTCAGTGGTGAGGGATGGATACATGACACTCGGCAGTCATCTCAGGTAGAGTTAGTGGTCACAGAAAAAGGCAGTTCACATCCTCTATAGTGCTCCAGCACTGCTCACATGCACTCATCACCTGTCTCTTTCCTAAACATGCACTGACATTATCAAGTATTAGACATCCCATAATACAGGCGATTTGTGGTTCAACTACAGCTAACAACCATATTATTAACTGATAAATTGCTGGTACCAAAATATTTCGTATGAATATGGCTATGATATGCGTGTATTTGTAATATGTAGGGCCCCCGCCTGGTCCCTTCAGAGAGGCACATTTCTCTGGTAAAGCATTCCCATGATTGATGTCCCTCAGAGACTTGTGGTGGGCCCTAAATATTACAGAGAGCGCAACTGGCTCATGAATACATGCTGTTATAATTCAACAGTGTGAAAAGTAATAAAACTGCTCAGGCTTTTATGGTTGCAGAGCCAGGGCTCTTAATGGCTTTTTTGGGGAGGGAAATTTGCATGCATATTACAAAACAGTGATGTTGTTTCATGTACATGCAGATATGTACAAACCCATGTGTGTTATTCCATATACTGTACTGTCACAATTTTATGTTGCAATTTGATTGAATTTCTAAAACATCTAAACAACAGTAATGCACGCTTATTTGTATGCAGAGTAGAAGCATTATTGTATTAAAGTGACAGTGCACCCAAAAATGACAGATTCAAATCCATACTTTGCATTCAAGATAAAAGTTTTATCTGTGCATGCATTGCCTGGGAATTGAACTCATGTGCTCGGTGTTGCATGTATTACTTTCTGAGCTTTCTGAGGAGACTTTTGTGGAGTTTGGCACAAGCTGTGTAAATCATCATCTAAATCCACTGTATGGAAAAGAGCAGCTTGAACATTCTGTCAAACCTCTCTTTTTGTGGTTTACAACTGTTTAACTGTTATTCATTTTTATTAATCTATTATTTTCACAGGCCTGCAAATCACAGTTTTAAAACTTAAATTTTCTATGACCATTGGAGTCCTGAAAGAATAAATATGAAAGAAAGATTTTAATTTCTGCTGACTATTTCTTTTTTAACACAGAGAAACATGATCATATCTAGTGAGTTGAAAAGGTCCACTTTCTACACCCTCCATCTTTTTCATCAGTGCAACAGAGGTCATCGGCCAGCAGAATGTTTTTTATCTAAGGCAGATTGTCTGGTTTTGTTGTCATCAGATTGCACGGTTTCTCATTACTCTGCTATGCCAACAACACCTAATTGCCTTCACCTCAATGGCCACACTGAGGAAATCTCTCTGACATCTCTGCTGGATGGCTGTTCATCACCTGCGCTCTTGGCAAGGCTGAGTACTTGAATTCAAAGTTTCTTCCATCCCTGTTGAAGGTCAATTTTTTTCGCCTTCTTGTTTTGCCATCCAATCAAAAAAAATCCATGTAAAAAAATATTATGACAAAAAACATTATTTGTTTTTATGCACAATTTTCCAGTACACACACACAACTATGCTTTGATAGTAGCTGTATAAATGTTTTGTTCTGCAAAATAAAGTCTGGAAACTGTTGCTGCAAACTAAAACCCTGTGTTACGCACTTGCACAGGTGACTAAGAAAAAAAAACACTAATCTTATTCCCCTTCATTCTGACCACACACACTATTAACTAATGTCTCCGTTCTGCCAAAAGCACTAAGATCTTGTTGGCACTATGTACTTACTGGCAGTACAAGCTTATCGCCACTCCTTGGCCTTATCCTTGATTTATATATTTTGCTATTAATGTAAATATTAGTCAAACCCAAAATATCCACTTTGGTATGATAGCATCAGCCAAGAAAATAATTTTTCTCATTAGCTGGCCCGTTGATTTTGCCTACAGCTGTCTAAAGCAATGCCTTTAACCTTTGACAAGGTGGGAAATTCAGATTTTTTATTTGGTCAAAATAAAAATATAAATGGACAATTTCCAAAAAACTTCGACCTAATCCTTCATAGAATTAAACAATACATTTTACTGAGAAAATTAGTTTTTTGTTAAATTATGCAATTTATTAATATACTGGTGTGTAAAATAGGCAAACATGCATATATAAATATTTTGAAGAAAAACATATTATTTTAAGTTAAATAATTAAGCTGAAATTAGGCTTTTACAGCCATGAAATTCAAAACCCAGGCAGTAAACTTGACTGCTGAAATGTATGTAAATCAATGTGAAATTGACCCATCATTAAATCCATCCCAAAAGAAATCAACAGTGATATTTCTCTACTGGACAAGCCACACATGGTTTCACTTCATAATAAGCCTGTCTGATTCAACTTAAATAAGATATTTGTCTCTATTTGCAAGTTAAATTAAATAATAATAAATAAGTAAATGAATTTTTTTTTTTACAGGATTCCTGTACACTTTTTGACAACTAGGTTAGACTTTAATGCACATAAAAAAGTGATTTCTGTTATATAAGATACTATTTAGTTTATTTAAGATTTTATTACTTAATTTTATATTAACTAAGTTGCTTATTAATTTAATAAGGCTTGCAAATAACAGTTCACTGAAATTTTCTGGTTTTCTATGACCATGGGAACCCTGAAAGAAGTATATGAAAGAGGGAAAAAGAAAGAAGTGGAATAAATCAAATAAGCCTTTGATGCTACATTTCTTTGGCTGCAGAGTATTTTAAGAAACATCATGAAGACTTCAGAAATTTACAGGATTTCATCCTCGCCAACACAAACTAAAAGACATATTTTTTTGTTAATGCATTACAATGGAGATATGGATGCTGAATTGTATGAAATTCACCAGTAATACAACAATTCACTGGTGCAAGGTCATAGGACTGAGTGCTTTCCAAGTATTATAACCATCAAGTCAAGTTCTTTCTCTCAACAAATATGGACAAAAACTGCATTAAGTGCAGATTTGGACACTTACTAATACCAATATGGAGAAACTATACAGAAAGCCTCCATACTTAATCTATAAAATACATTTCTGGTGAGAAGTGCAAGTCCGACTCAACACAGTTAATAGACTGTGAATCTCATGTTGTGCTCTAGTAGACTTCTGTAATGATTTTATGAAGATTAATAAATACTCAAAGTAAGTCTAAGTTTATTAGGAAAAACATCCGTTCAACCTGGTCTTGTCTATTCGACAGGCTAATAAGCTGTGAACGGCTACTGTTAAACCAGGTCAACGAGCCACTGACAGGATTTCATGGAGAGGATGCATGCTATTGAAAGTAATCCGATTGTAATTCTATGGTAATGGGGATCATTTCAAGCACAATGTGTTGAGCATTAGTCTGGAGGAGAGAATGTGTTCAAAACTAAAAACCTTCTGTGAAAAACCACCAAAATTAACATGACAGTAAAGTGAAAACACAGTAAACAGCTCTTAATTATTTTTAAAAGAGTTACCTGGATTTCCCTGGCATGATATATGATAATCAACCCAAGAAGAATGATTGTAGAAAGGCTTATCAGGCATTTTAGGGCTAAAGAATACAGTGACTCCTGAAAAAAAAGAAGAGAAGGACAAATTCAACTCATTTGGATTAGTCGGTTTAAAAATGCACTACAATTGCAAATCGATTAAACATGCAAAAATATTAATGCAACACATTACTGTTTTGTGTTAATGATTCTGAGACTTTTGTGAGTGTTTGGATTAAGTTACACCTTCCTAAAAACATCATAACACAAGCACCAATGCAAGCACATCTGAGACCATCACATAATTTAAGTGAAATTATTTCATTTTCAACATACTGTATATTGACAAAACAATATGATGTCATTTATAAGACACATTATGATTGATTTTCCTGGCGTCACTCTTACAGGAAGACACGTGTGGGGATGTGTTCCTCGGATTGCACTATTAAAGTCATTCTGATGCAGATAAACAGCTGCTTTTTGTTCACAGATCAACCACCTAACAGTTTTACAATAAATCAAAAAAATATGAATGCTGTCAGTTGAAAGCTCTGTTGCAAAATGAATTGCAGTAATGCATATCCTCTTTGAGACTTTTATAGATAGAGGCATCAATTATATTACTATGATTATTTAATTATTTTAAAGCACTTTTAGAAATAATAATACTTTTATACACAAATAACACAATTATGGTTCTTTTTTTACCCCAGTAATATTTTACAGAAAGTCCAAGAAAAAGAGCGCACAATTGACTCTAAAAGTGATGACAGGCTAGAATTATTACAGCAAAAGATACATAATAATTACTAACTCAGTTTGAGTTTCTAAGAGTTTCAACTTGATGAATGAATTACAGTTAGTTCTGGTATTTGATTGGTCGAGCTTCCCAATAGTGCTGGTATTGATGGTAACAACATTAGGAAGTCTCACTGTTTGCCTGCGCTGTAAAAAATGGTTGTGATTTTAACAGTAAAAGAGTGTAAAAATGCTACAGTAAAAACCTGTTAATTGC
Organism: Cyprinus carpio; assembly: GCF_018340385.1. Taxonomy (NCBI): domain Eukaryota; kingdom Metazoa; phylum Chordata; class Actinopteri; order Cypriniformes; family Cyprinidae; genus Cyprinus; species Cyprinus carpio. The sequence continues at coordinate 5,432,633 of NC_056581.1, read as the reverse complement.
TAAACAGTAAGTTCCCATACTATAAACGGTGAATAACTGTGATTACATTTAATGTAATTGACAATAAAATACTGTTACAATTACAGTTTTTGGAAGTGAAAAAGAACGTCATTGTATAATTTACAGTAAAAAAAACGTAAATTGACACTCCCAGAATTCCCTAAATGACATCACATTTGATATTTTTTCGTTGAAATAACTGTTTCTTCTCAGTTTTTTTCTAATCAGTTGTGTACATTAGGGTTTTATCTTGCATCTTATAACGTTAAATTAATGTGTATTGCATTATTTCAGCATAATGTGTAACACGTGATGCTCTCTCTCTCTCTCTCTCTCTCTCTCTATATATATATATATATATTATAATATATATATATATATTATATATATATATATATTATGCTCATCAAGGCTGGATTTAAAAAAATCAAAAATACAGAAAAAAAACAGTAAATGTTATTACAATATAAAATAATAGTTTCCATTTTAATATCCTTTAAAATATGATATATATATATATATATATATATATATATATATATATATATATATATATATATAATATATATATATATATAGTATTTCCCTTGTGGAAAGGCTGTTTGAGCTTTCATCATGTGACTGTCTCATCATCACCTGTGTTTGATGATTGTCAGTGCATTTCAGTGGCACAAAACAGATATTAGTACTTCACTGGGTTGGTATATTTACATTATATATCATTCGTTTACAGTAAAGTTCTGGCAACCACTGCTGCCGGTATTTTATCGTAAATGTTACTGTTTTTATTTATTTATTTTTACAATGTGTATTTGCGTCATTCCAGGGTTTTCCCTCCCGAACAGAGTCGGATGCGTGTAATTTTTGCATTCATTAATATTATGTGTTTATTGAGCTGTTTAAATGTAATTTCACCCGCGTTCAAATCACAGCAATGATGATATACAAAAGGACAGCACTCCCTGCTCGTGTGATAGTGCTTGAATATGTCCTTCATAAAAGAACATACATTTTCAATCAATTTTAAGATTTTTGTTGTTGTTGTTGTTGTTGTTGTTATATTGGAACAATTTTACGTAGCTAAACAATTCCACAGAGGAAAACTGACGAAGCAAAGCGTCTTCCAGTAAACGTGACCTTGCCACAGTTTTTAATTCATCCATCCGCACCGCGCACTTTCCAAACTTGTAGTTTTCCCTCTCCCTGTCCCTCTCTCTCTCTCTCTCTCTTTCTCGCCAGCAGGCAGATCGGACTTAATGAATTCTGACCTACATGGGGGGACCTGCAGGATTTGGGGACTATTAGGTTACGCACCTTTCCGTAAGCTCCCCACGAGAGTTCAGTTTCAATGACCATCACCACGATCCCAAACATCCCAAAGATGAGCGCGTAGTCGCTCAGACGCTTTCTTTTCTCAAACAGGGCCCTCCTGTGCCCGAGCTTCTGTCCAATGTTCTGGTTCTTTTTTTTGCCCGATTTGCTGCCCCCGTGGCTACATCCACCTCCTCCTCCCCCGTCCCCCGCCGAGTAAGGCATGAGGGTGGTGGAGTTGTTCTCCGGCTTGGAGGCGAGCGTGTCGGACGCGTCCGCCGCAGACACGGGTTGCAGTGGCTGGGACTCCGAATCAAACTCGTGCAGGTTTCTGCGGGACGAGCTCAAGTTACTGAGCGCCGGCCGCATCACGCCGCCGTTGTATCTGCAGCTGCTCATGGCTATTTGGGTGTAAGAGTTACTCTCTCTGTGGCTGCTGGCCGGACTGCCCCGAATCTGCTGCCGGTTGTGATCGCGATGAGGATGATGATGGTGTCTGGATGAACTACCATGACTAGAGGGCGTGAACTCGCTGTACTGAGCGCCTTGCCTGGTTGAAGATGAGACGGACGGTGTCCTTAAAGTTCCCAGCGGCGTCCCGTGCAGAGGCTGGCTTTTTCTGGCATCCTCGCAGGTGGAGGAGTTGTTGCAGGTGCAGTGCCTGATGGAGCGCTCTTCCTCCCGTCCGCAGTAGTGCTGCTGGTACTTATAGTGCTGCTGCTGCTGTGGATAGAAATCGTTCTGCAACTGCAATGGGGTTTCCATCTCAGAGCTGCCGTTTAAAGCAGAGCCCCGTGCATGCACCCTACCGAGGGGGCGTTGTGATGAGTAACGGAGGATAAAAGCTGGCGCGAGGTTGGACCCACCTCGGCTTCTGTAGAAGTGCGAGCGCGCTCCCGATTGGCCGAGCGACCCAAAACAACTGGGCTGACGTCACGCGTGGAAGGTGGCAACATGCGGTTCAAATGTGCAGGTATTCACAACTCACTGTTTACTCAAGATCTTATAGGGCTCTGACTTGTGAGGTATCATATTTATGGTGGTTGCTATATGAATGCGTGTTTCATAATGAATTTAATTGGATTTCTTTTTAAATGTAAATTAAATGCATATGCAAATAGTAAAGATTTTTTTTAGAGGGGTTTGTTAAAAATTATGTTACACCATCAAAATCTGTCAACAATTACGCAATCATTTAAAAAAAAAAAAAAAATCACCGAGCTGATCTGACATATGCATACCTTAATTTTTAAATAGTCAAATAGGTGCATTTAGCTTCTTTAATTCAATACTATGAACTACATATATATATATATATATATATATATATATATATATATATATATATATATATATATATTTAACAGTCAACGAGTCAGTCTTGTTTGCAAGAAGAGTCCACAAGAGAAATGTCAACACACAATTCAATTTACGCAAATTACGTTATTGTAACTCAATTCTTTCATTTTGGCAACGCAATCATTTAAAAAAAAAAAATCACCGAGCTGATCTGACATATGCATACCTTATTTTTAAATAGTCAAATAGGTGCATTTAGCTTCTTTAATTCAATACTATGAACTACATTAATAAAGTGATTAATTCAATAACTCACTCATTATACACAAAAGGCTTTCACTTGTAATGATGTTACCTGCAGAAAGTACCGAACGCATTTAAATGTATTGGTTTAGTGAACCGATTCAAAAGATCCGATTCAGTGAGATGAATCAAAATCGCCACTGGTCACCTATGCTGGTCACAGTACACGGGCACCTGACTAGGTTTACTCGCGAGACTGCCTGACTTTAAACAATAGCATGCCACAAAATTAGTGAAAACAAACAAGTTAATTTCTACCCTTTCCAGACACAAACTGCTAATTCTCATTTATTAAACAGCGCGTTCCTTTTCAACGAATAGCCTACCATTTACATTGCTGCATGATAAATGCAATATTATTAGATTATTCGTCTGGTGATGCACTGAGAATCAGTCCGTTTCTACCCTAATCTTTATGCAAAGGCATATTATGAAGAACAGCACGTGTGGAAGAGTCGCTGCAGTATTACTGCAGTCGCAGCACGCCACCGCGCAGCGTCAGCAGCATCTCAAACCCTTTGTTGTCTCGCCTCTTGCCAGCTTGCATCCTTATGAAACAAGATCAAGCGCTCCGGTGCACAGGAATGTCAATCAGATAACCACGCGCTCACAGTCGACCATCTCATTACACCTCGGAGCCAGAGTTTGAATGAAAGGACTTGATTTATGCGTTGCGATTCGGAAACTAGACAGATTTACTTAAACAGGGCAGGTTGCATTCAAATACGTGATGGTTTTATACTGCTGCATTTTTCAGTGGGAAAGTAGACCTACTTTCTTACATATTTTGTTCAGTTTGATTGTGTTCACTTGAGTCTTATGTTTTTATGTAAATGTAAAAAAAAAAATGTAGCTTTTGGTTAACTATTCAATCTTATCTATTAGTGTATACACAGTGAAATATTAGATTATTGTATTATTACATAGTATATTGTGAAATATACATTAACATTTTATTCATATTATTAACAGTAACATTATTAACTAGACTATTATTAAAATAAAAATATATATATATTTGAATATATTTTACGATTTTATTCCTGTAATGATCGCAGAATTTTCAGCATCATTGTCACATGAATATAAAGTTTAAAAGAACAGCATTTAGTTGAATTGGAATCTTTTGTAACATTATGCATGTGTAATGTAATTTTTATTAATTTAATGCATATTTGTTGAACAAACGAATGGATTTCTATTACAAAACAAGCAAACATATACACGCATTCCCCAAACATTTAAACGTAAGTAGGTTATATCATATTTTCCGCCTAAATATTAAGCAGCACAACTGTTTTCAACATTGATAATAATGTTTCTTGAGCAGGAAATCAGCATATTAGAATGATTTTTGAAGGCTCGTGTGACACTGAAGACTGGAGTAATGATGCTGAAAATTCAGCTTTGATCACAGGAATAAATTGCAAAATAATAATTGAGATAAAATAATAAAATCGTAATGTATCGTAGGCTATTAAAGTTCATGCTCTGGCTCGGTCCTGTGACTACACGTGCGTACCTTCACGGCCACCGTACCGCAGTTACAGATGTTACAACCGGTTAGCGTGATTCATTACACGCACTGTCTTCATTCATTAAATACATTAGGTACAATACAACCGGTGAAATATCACAAAGACTCATACAGTGCAGGGATACGGTCTGAGCTAAACAAGGTCATCTGATCACAACCGATGGCCGAAGACGACGCGACGCTGTTTATTGACAAAGCAATCATTTATTAGGTCGCCGCTGAGCGAATTCTTTGTTAGAGAGAAATGCTATTATTGTCCAAAAATCAGCTCATTGCAGTCGATAGATAGTAGAATCGGGGAAGCACGAGTCAGATGTCGATGACTGTATCGATTGAAGCGCGTGACATGAGGCATGAAGCTGGACTAGAGTGAACAATGAGCGAGAAGACAGGAGCAGCGTCCTCACATCACGCGCTCTCCTCGGGTAGGCTGTGACTGAAGTTTGACAGTATGAACTTGAGACAAGACCCTGTTCTTCAAACTGATTTAATAATGTTTTACTTGAGGTTTTAAGTGGCTATCCCACAATGGTTTATAAATAAAATAGCATTAATTAGAGTGTTACCCATTGTAACAAACCTATGACAAACAGATGCAAATTGAGTATGCAGATATTACAAAAACATCATTGCTGTTGATCATATTGATTTTTATTTATATTCTAACAATGTCAGTTTGAGATTAAAAAAAAAGAAGTTTGTCCCCTTTGTCTTTATTTACAGTTTTTTGTAGAAACATCAGTAAAGTGCTGCCAATGCAAGCAGTGTAATAAGCCTCTCCAGGGCTTGTGATGTTTTTGCCTGACGGCCTCCTGTGCTTTATTGCTTTCTTCCAGCAGAGTCAGACACTATCATTCCAGAGACTCCTGAAACCAAACGTCCATCAGGATCATCTCTCTCCGTTGCCCTTTCTGACTCTGATATTGAGATCTCAGGCAGTTCCATGATGCCAGTCAGGTCAGGAATCAACTTCAGTATTTGTGCTTGAGACCGAATATAAAGCGCTCCCACACTGTAAACATTTTTTTTGTAATTTTTACAGAAAAATACCTCTTTATTTGTTAACTGTTTCTGGTTTAACAATGTAATTTTACTGTAAAATTTTGTGGTTTTTGAAAGGAAATTTCCATATAATTTATCGCGAAAAACAGTAAAAGGACATTCCCAGAAATCCCTGTTACATTTCACATATACAAATATTTTTGTAAACATTTTTTCATCTCATTTTTGTTATCATTACTGTACATTAGGGTGTTTTGTGTTACATTTTCTGTTATTTAGCTAATGTTTTTCCATTATTTTACTGTCATGTGTTTTGTGGTCTACAGTACAAGTTTTGGCCATATTTTAGTAACAGGCTATTTATGATGTACTTACAATGATTCGTCGTGTGACTTTATATTGAACGACATGCATTATTAAAGTGGTTATCAGTACATTTTAAGGTAAAATGCAGATTTTGTTTTATAAACATTATATCACTTAAGTTGTAAAATATACAGGCACCAATATGCCGTCCTGCAATATACACGAAACACTGTCACTGTATTTTTTACAGTGAATTTGCTGCCACCACAGAAGATGTAACAGGCTATTTAATATTTTGTTGTTTGGATTTTTTGATATTTTGTAAATTTAACAGTATATTTAACGGGAGACAAACCTGCATCCAAAACTTGTTTGGGGATTTTTATTAGTGCTCTATACTGACACTCTGGCTGACTAATCAATAATGTTGTTGACTATTTACAGTAGTTATTATTGATTTGATCAAATGTTTGCAGCCCAAAAAAATCATATAATGCAAAAAAGTCTGCAAGTTCTGTATGCACCTACTTTGAAGTGCTCACATCCAAAAAATGCATGTACTGTATATATATATAGAGAGAGAGAGATAAAGAGACTGCCTTATAATTGATAATGAAAACATTGATTTTTATCAAATAGTTGCAGCCCTACAAAATTGTACAATGGTATGGTTGATACTTTGATATCAAGGCAAGAAGAGCCCAAGAAGAAAAAAGTGCTATTGTCTGAGGATGAGGTATCACTGTCTGATGAAGAGGACGTAATTGTGGTGAAGAGGAGGCTGAAGCACAGCAGAACAACAAGATCTACCTCACAAGCTCTACAAACACAGCAGAATGGATCACATATGGTAAAAACAAGCAATTTCTACACACACTGTGACAATTTTTGGATGCATTCCGGCCATTGTTTGGCCTGCATGTCAATAATCATCTCATTGACGTTTTAGGTGACCAGTAGCACATGCCCCTCGCCCCTGAAGATGCCTGGGATGGCAGGTACAGATAAGCAGAGTCACTCCATCAATCTGAACAGCTCTCATGATAAAAGCTCATTGTTCACTTGAATGGTTCAGTGTTGCTGAATCCAGCTGAGTTTGAGGTGAAATGAATTTGCTGCATTGATTCGTGTGCTGCTGTGCCCTGTTGACATGCTCTCCTTTTCAGCGTCTGATTCGGTCCACGTGAGGAGACAGCAGCAGATGTGTGGCACGTCCAAGGAGAGTGAAAGCTCCCATCGCAGCAGAAAGAGGCGGGCTTCTGCGGTGAGCTCAGAGCCAGTCATTGGATTAACATGGGACGCTCCGTCTCTGATCCTCTCAATACTGACAGCAAGGCATTTTATGCTGCTGCAAATCCACCGAGGCTAAATTGAAAAGAGTGTCCCGATCAAGGACACTAACAGTATGTCTTTCTACCTGGGATATCAACTGCCAGGTTGGCAGTTAATCCCTATTCTAGATGATTTATTGGGCTATTCATCATTTGTCACTGGCGAGAGTGTGTGTGTCTGCACTATAGTGCTGCAGTGTTTTTGTAGGCAAACCCATAAGTTATCATTACTTTGGTTCCCTCCATAAAAAAAAGAAATTGTTTTTTTTTTTCATTGGCTTTTTGATTATTTGCGAGAAATGAGCTCAAACAAAGGTTCATGATTCTTACATGTTTTACTCATCATGATAATCTTCACAAATGAACACAAGTGGATTTTGAAGCCTAAATACAATCGGCAGAAGTAAAAAGCTGAATGCAGGCTATAAACCAGCTAAACCATCAAGTCTTTCAGTTTATATATACAAAAAATTTGAATAGTTTGCAAGATTATGATTATAAACATAATGAGGCTGTGAAAATGACTGAGTAGATGAGTTTTCCTGTTCGTTATGATGATGATGTTTAATGTCCTGACAACCTAGTCACTTGTCAGCAACTGCCTTTAAAAAGTCACAAGGAGATATTTCTGATGTATTGTATGTCGTAGAATAAAACGTGAAAACATCTTGAGCTTGTGTTAATCACAGACCTTATTTCAGGCATTTAACCAAAAACCCATAAAAAAAAAAAAACATTGACTTCCAGACGATTTAAACAGAATGCTAAAATGCAAACTTGTTCCCAGGTTTCGACCTATAAAAATACTTCAGCCCTGCAGCACTGGGACAGGGGTCACAACAGTGTTTTGTGTCTCATTAGGTGGATGATTCAGAGGAGGAGGGGCCTGAGCCGAGATCTAAAGATCAGGAACGTATGCTGAGAAAACTCCAGAGGAAATTTCCCCATCTAAATAAGAACGTGAGTCATCACTGAATAAAGTTGGCCGTTGTGGTTCAGTATCTGAATCAAATATTTGTTTGAGGTTGAGGAATAATGTTGAAGTGTGTGACTTCCTGCAGGAACTCAGGGATGTGCTTCAGGAACATAGCTGGCTTATTGACGATGCCTTGGAAACACTACGAATGTTCTCTGACCTTGGTGAGATTTGAGGGAAGGTTTATCTATTGATCCATCTATCTGTATATATATATAAAATTGGTCGCTAGGTTTTTTTTTTTAAACCTTTGGTTTGTGCCTCATGTATATACGTGAATGTGTGTGTGTATATATATATATATATATATATATATATATATATATATATATAGATATATATATATATATATATTATATGTGTGTATATATGTATATGTGTATATATATGTATATGTATGTATGTATGTATATGTATGTATGTATGTATATTGTGTGTATGTATTAGATAATATGTACATAACCATATATATATATATATATCTATATATATGTATATACATATTTGTGCTTTCAAATGATAAATAACATCTAAAATAAAAGTTTTTGTTTACAAAATATGTGTGTGTGTACTGTGTATATTTATGATATGTATATATAAATACAACACACTATTACTATATGAATATTTGTGTGGGTGTTACATATATATATATATATATATATAGATATATATATATATACATACATACATACATACATATACTGTATGTTGTAATAAACTGTATATATTGCAAATTATGTACTTTATTGAATTGGTAACATTCTGAAATTTATTGTTTACTTTTATTAAATGTTTATTTATTTATTTTACAGTCTGTTTCTGGCTTATTCATTTTCCAGACACCTGCTGGTGTGGAGCTAGATTAAATTAAATTAATTAAAATGTAATTATTTAATTAAAGATGGCCTTTTTCCCATCCAGAAAAAGATTCTTACGTAAAATTTTAAGTCTCAGCAGAAATTTAACTGCTAGTTGCCAGTCAACCATCCATCCCATAACTGATTTTAATTCAAATTTAGATAAAACCATGAGAACAAAGATGCAGTGTAAGCATGTCATAATTGTCCTAATCCTTACCTTCTTTCTGTACGTTTAGTAGTTGAGTCTGAGGATGACACCTCTCAAATTTCCACTGCTGCCAAACTCACCAGACGGGTCACAAACACCTGCCAACAAGCTCAGGTTATCCACCTTCCCAGCCCATCCCAACCAAAACCACGCAGACCTCTTGACAGGACCAAAACATCTCAGAGGAGAGTAAAGCAGTTGGTAGTGCCTAAAAACGTGTACGTGAGCTCAGAGGAGGAATGCAGTGACTCTGAGGCATCTTTGGTGAATGTATTACTGGACTCTGACTCTGACCAATCAGATGAGACTCTATCCAAACTCAAATCTGAGATCCTCAGCTTCTTTCAGACCGCTTCTGTGGATGAGCTCACACTCATTGCAGGATGCTCTTTGAAGAAGGCTCAGAAAATCACCGAGCTGAGACCCTTTAAAACGTGGAAAGACCTGGTGAGAGAACGGCACATTTTGCTTTCTGTTGATAACTGCCAGAACATTCAGGTCATGATCAAAGAGCAACACGTTTTCTCATTCTTTGTCAGGATGACGCCATGCACAGAGGAAATGGTCTTTCCACTGAGCTGCTGACAGGATGTAGGGAGGTTCTGAAGGAAAGGGAAGTTGTTAAAGGTCTCATGAGCAAATGTGACGAGATATCGGTAAAACTGATCAAAGACGTGACCCAAGTGATGAACAAGGGCCCGGGCTCTATGAGCCAACCCCAGATCCTCACTAGCACGTAAGATGTAACGTCATAGATCGAAAAATTGCATTTTCATTGCAGAGAGATCAATTATTTTCACATATCTTTGGGTTTGTCTAGATTCCAGTTGAAACCGTACCAGCTGATTGGACTAAACTGGTTGGCTTTACTACATCAGAACAAACTTAGTGGGATCCTGGCGGATGAGATGGTCTGGTTTTATAATGCATGTCTCTGAATGTTACATGGCAAGCACTCCCCATTTAATCGCTAGGATGTGTTTTCTTCTTTTAGGGTTTGGGGAAGACCATTCAGACCATCTCGTTTCTGGCCTACCTTTATCAGGAAGGAAACCATGGGCCTCATCTCATCACTGTCCCTGCTTCTACACTTGGTGAACAGAGCAGTTAGCATCTAAATAACCAACACCATACAACACCAAAACAGTCTGAGTCATCTTAACCATTTTTTTTTTTTTTTTTGTGCAGATAATTGGGTTCGGGAACTGAAACTTTGGTGCCCCAGTTTCAAAGTGTTGGTATATTATGGTAAAACCAAGCATCCTATTTTTCAAATCTTTTACATGTGATGTGTGTGATTTATATTTAGTTAATTAATTAATTTATTTTTTAATGCCTCTCGAGGCACCAAAAATGCATTATATATTTATACACGGTGCTTAACAAATTTATTAGACCACCACCCAGCTGTCCTAAACTATTGATGATTACCAAAATATTTTTTTATGTTTCTATAATGATTAATCCACCAGTATGTGGAAGCTCTTTAGTCACAGTTGTATTTCTAATGCTAAAATATAATTGTTCTTATCCATGGATTTTCAAATTTACTGTTTTACAAGAAAGGCGGAAAAAATAATTTTTATTCAGTATTTAAACTATTTTGTCATTTCAGTTTGTTATTTGCTTAATAAATGTCAATACAATTTTTAATTTTAAGTTTTTGACAGATGCCTAAAATATTTGTGCTTTCTCTTTATGACAATAAATGATACATTTATTAAATTAAATGTAATTAATTTATTAAATTTATACAAATTTAAAATGATAAAAAATAATACATTTAAGCACTGTGTGTGTGAGAGTGTGTGTGTGTGTGTATATATATATATATATATGGAAGCAGTACAATTTTACATTTTTTTTTAATGAAGTCTTATGTTCACTTGCTGCATTTATATGCTCAAAAATATTGAATGGCTGCTGAAAATTCAGATTTGCATCACAGTAATAAATTTCATTTTAAAATATATTACAATAGAAAATAGTTATTTCAAATTATAGTAATATTTCAAACGTTTAACAAGTACTGAAAGTAAAATAATATTATTGTGATATTTTATATAGTTCATTATTTAATTGGAAATATACACAAATGTTGATGTCAGTCTAATTGAGTTATTTCGGTAGGGTCTGCCGAGGATCGCAGGTATATGCGCTATGAGATTCTGGATCAATTAGTGGATTACAACATCATTGTCTCCACGTGAGTATTGAAGTTCAAGCTCTCAAATACACCTATGGTTCTTGCCCTGAACCCCCGAAGTAAGAGACGAGGTGTCATATCCTTCACAGACCACCTGCATGTAAATCTGAGAAGGCGCCTGGGGAAATATGTATCTTTTGAACTATTCCACACACAGAGCCACAAGCCGTGAAGTTAGCATAGAAAAAAGCACCCTTGTTAAAGACATAATAATGATGAAATACTCAGCGTTTGAATGAACGTGAAAAGTTCCAAGTAAAATGACCCTGTCCCATTCATTATTTATGGTAATGAAACATGGCCATGCCTCATGTCCTGCCCCTTAATACCTCAGCTCATTAAGATGGTCTCTTGTGCACAGTTACAACCTGGCTATTGGAAATAACAGTGACCGCAGCCTGTTCTGCAAGCTCAAGCTGGAGTATGCTGTGTTCGATGAAGGCCACTTGCTGAAGAACATGAACTCGCTGCGCTACCGACACCTCATGGCCATCAACGTAAGCTCACCATAAGCTGCATGTATAGCTGTCATCCATAGCAACGCGTCAGTGGTCATTAAGAATAAATGCCTTGAGCTCTATTACAGCCACATGGTCTGTTTGTGTAAAAGCAGGACTGTGTGCTGCCCTGATGGGGTTAACCGCTGAGGTTTAACTACTTTTGCCCCTTCAGGAACTCAGGTTTCTCCTCTATTTGTGTCCCGCCAGGCTAAATATCGTCTGCTGCTCACTGGAACCCCACTGCAAAACAACCTACTGGAGCTCATGTCTCTGCTCAACTTCATCATGCCCAATATGTTCTCCAGCAGCACCTCACAGATCTCCAAGATGTTCTCCATGGTAGAACCTACACACGCTTCAATGTCCATCTCTAATAGGGTTGACACAATTAGCAGATAATTATTGATAATTATGAGTTTGTAACTGTAACTAAACTGTAACTAAATGGATGATATTATAGTTCAATACAAGTTTTAACATAAATATAGAAAATAAAACAAACATGAAAACTAAAACTAGTAATTTTAAATGCTGCATGTGCATTTGCTAAATATTACACTAAAATGTAATGGTAAAATGGGCATGCAAAATTAAATATACAATATCTTGGCAATTTATATGAAATATCGACCTATACAGATTTATTTCAAATCATTAAAATTATGTCTGATAAATAATATTGTGCATCTTGTGCATCATTGCTCACAGTAAGCAGCTGTTAGCACACTGTACTATTTTTGCCACAGTTTTGACATAGTATTTTGTGTAAAAGATTTACTTTGTCATTGGAGCATTAATTTTATCATAGTTTTTCTTTCTTTCTTCCTTTCTTTCTTTCTTTCTTTCTTTCTTTCTTTCTTTCTTTCTTTCTAAAACATTAGCTCAAGGGCTTGCTTAAGGTGCTTGGTATCACTTCAATCAATTAACCACCTAGTAATTTCCTTAGCAACACCCTAGCAACCACCTAGCCATGTCCTGGAAAACACCCAGAACACATAAGAAACCACTTGGTAAAATGCACACAAAACACCTTAGCAGGCCTTGTTCAGACTGTAAGTCCAAATCCGATTATTTGTTTATCTGAACTATCCTAGGAAGCATCCAGAACACCTTAGCAACACCCTAGTAACCACCTGGCCAGACTAATGCCCTATACAGCACCCAGAGTACCATAGCAACAGCCTAGCAGCCATTTGGCCAGTCTAATACTCTAGAAAACACCCAGAACTCCTTAGCAACACCCTAACAACCACATAGTCATGCCCGAGAAAGCACCCAGAGTAGCTTAGCAACACCCTAACAACCACCTAGCCATGCCCTGGAAAGCACCCAGAGTGAACCACCTGGCCAGCCTAATGCCTAAATCAGAATCAGAATGCTTTTATTATCATTGCACAGCCTAAAGGCCAAACTAAAGCACCCAGAACACCTTAGCAACACTCTAACAACCACCTACTAATGGCCATAGAGCCCTGTATATCAACACTATAGCAAGCACCTAGAACACCCTAGCATCAAGGCAAGCCGCACTCCCATTGTCTTCAGCAAATGTAAAATCTAGTTGGGATACTTATATTTCTTTGGTCGGTTTCCACCAGAAATCTTCAGAGGAGCAGAGCAGCTTCGAGAGGGACAGGATCACCCACGCCAAGCTCATCATGAGACCCTTCATCCTCAGACGTGTGAAGAGTTAGATGCATCTGCATGCAGAGTCCATAAGCATTCTGCATAATGCATGTGGTCTCAGAATGCATGCCAATGTGTAAATCTGTTGGACAGCATCTCAAATGCATTATTCAATCTCACGAGCAGATGAGGCACTTTGCTTGTCGTGCTGACCCTCTGTGGCTCTAGGGCACTCGAGCAGTTTACTGACAGATGATGTGCCCAGCAGGTCCTGAAGCAGCTGCCTGCCAAAGAGGAGCAGGTTGAATTTTGTGCCATGTCTGAGAAGCAGCAGGAACTCTACAGCGCTCTTTTCCACAAACTGAAGCGCTCCAGTAATGGGGAAAGTATGTATTTGAAGGAGATGTTGTTATATAAAGTACTGGCTTCAGTGTTTGTGAATCATAGTTTATTAACCATGTCTTTCTGCAGAGCGCGAGCTGACCAATGTGATGATGCAGCTGAGGAAGATGTCCAACCATCCGCTCCTTCACCGGCAGTATTATACCACAGAAAAACTCAACGCTATGAGCAAACTCATGCTTAAGGTTTGAGATATTTTTGTATGAAGTGATACATTGTGATTAACGCCGCAGGAACTTTAGACCTTAGCAGGCCCAGATCAAATCAGTGTTTGTTTTTTGTTTTTTTGACATCATCTGCTCTGATTTTAAGTAGACCAACTGAGCTCAGATTGCCAGACTTTTGACTATCAGCATTAAGTCTGATACCATTTTTGGCTTATTCTGTCCATTTATACATGAAGAGACCGTCTGACCGGTTTCTTTTAGTTGTTTAGGGGAAGGTCTGTCTAAAATTGATTATACCACAAAAATAGGCTGCTGTGGAAAATACTAATTTAATACATTTCAGAACACTGTTGGTCCGAAAGTAATAGTTGTATAAAAAATATGTAATGATAATAATATTTAGTTTGTTTTTATTTATGAATCTTTATGGACATTATATAACAATAAAAAACCCTGTTGAACAACAATAGTAAATGATATTTAATAAATATGTTATTATTATTATTTTATGTATATATAATAATAATAATAATAAAATTATAGGCTGCTGTTGAAAATACTTGTTATCAATTTCAGAGCAGTGTTGGTCCACAAACAGCTGTACAGAAAAAATAAATAAATTTATGAATATTATGCAATGACAAAAAATATTTAACAAAAAAAATATATCTTATATTTTATTATTGTTGTTTTTATTTTTGAATTGATAACATTTATTATTATTGTTATTATTATTATTATTCTTGGTCACATTGGTCTGTGAACAGCTGTACGGAAAATAATAATAATTATCATTTTTATAATTACAATATTATTATTATTAATGAATCTTTATGAATTTTATAATATACATCAATAAAAACAAATGGTTGAACAACAGTAAAAAATTATATTTTTTGTAATTTTAAAGAGATTTATTATCATGATTATTATTGTTATTATTATTAGGCTGCTGTGGAAAATACTCATATAATAAATTTCAGAGCAGTGTTGGTCCACAAACAGTTGTACAAAATAATAATAATAATAGTTTCTAAAATAAAATAATTTATGAAGATATATTTTTATTGTTATAATAATATAACAGTATAATAACAGTATAATAATGATTTACTCATCATGTCAAAAATATGAAATAAAACAATAATTAAAAATCGGTTTTGCATTTCTGTCATACACATAAACATAATCTGTATTAGTATCAGGTTATAGCTGATTTCTTGGTAAGTCTTGGCTTAGTGTTTCATAAAGAACAGCAGCAGGGAATGAGCACAATTAGGACAGATATTTATTGCAGTTGATTGTAGTTTTTAAGTTGCCATCGCTTGTTTTGTTATGTTATGTGTGTATCTTATCTGAAGAGTCTGTGCGTGTTACCGTTAATTCCAGGATCCGAGTCACCGTGACGCAGATCCCGCTCTCATCAAAGAGGACATGGAGGTGCTCTCAGACTTTGAGTTGCACCGCCTCTGTCAGCAGTATTCTGCACTGCAGGAATACCAGCTCGACACAGACATACTGCTGGACTCGGGGAAGCTCAGCCTCCTCACACAGCTGCTGAACTCCCTGAAGGAGAAGGTTGGGGAAAACAGATTCCTGTTATGTTCGGCAGAACAAATTACATTTTCAACAACCCCTGAGACTATAATAAAAGTTATTTAACAGTACAGAGAAATACACTGTGTTCCAAATTACACCATACTGCATACTGTCACCTACAGCGCACAGTAGACGACAGTTATTCCAAATTGTATTACCTTCTTTCTTCTGTGGAACACAAAAGCAGACGTTTAGCAGAATGTTCACGCTGCTCTTTTCCATACAATGACCATGTGGTCCTCTCATTGCCATCAGTATGGTTAACATCTCTTTCTTTCCTCGCAGGGTGATCGAGTGGTGCTGTTTAGTCAGTTCACAATGATGCTTGACATTTTGGAGGTGTTCCTGAGACACCATAAGCACAGATACAACCGACTGGACGGTTCAACCCCCATGAGTGACAGGTAAACACACTTAGATGTCAAATGTTGCTGAGTACAGGAATTCAGGACAGTCTCAGATCATCATCGGCTCAAGTCCAGACTCATGACAGGGGCGAGTGAGAGCGGTAATGTTGGCAGCTCGTGTTGAGGTGGACATGATGCTTATTGTGTCTCGTCACAGCTGTGGTAAATCACGGATTGTGTCTCCTTCACTGACACAGTGTTCTCCATCCGTGTCCTTGAAGACTTTTGTCTGTCTGAGTTTCACGGAAACAGACTATTGGCTTCATGTTCTGGCCAAGAACCACCAGTTTAGACAGGAAGAGACCATCTGTTTCGTCCTGCGAAAATGACTGTTCTTGTTTTGTGTTCCGTGCTGTTTTTGTTTTGGGTTTTGTTTGCTAATAGCTGTTTGGTTTGACAGTTTGTCCTTTTGGACAACCTTATGTAATTGTATATTTTTTTAAAATATCAATTTACAAATCTATAAACATACATTATTAAAACTCTTTATTTCTTTGTTAATTATTATAAGATTTTGATTTTTTATTGGGTTTTTCTTTTGTGTTTTCTGACAAAAGCCACTTATGCTCATTGAGGCTGAAATTATTTGATCAAAAATGCAGTAAAATCCGTATTATTGTGAAATATTCCTAGAATTTAAAATATATTGCTGTTGTCGTTAATAATAATAATAATATCTCATAATATATATTAAAATGAAATTTATTCCTGTGATGCAAAGCTGAATTTTCAGCATCATTACTCCAGTCTTCAGTGTCACATGATCCTTCAGAAATCATTCTAATATGCTGAGTTGCTGCTCAAGAAACATTTATTATTATCAATGTTATAAACAGTTGTGCTGTTTAATATTTTTGTAGAAACCATTATCAATTTTTTCCCCCAGGATTTTTTGATGAATAGAAAGTTCAGCATTTATTTGAAATAGAAATGTTTTGTAACAGTTATACATCTTTACTGTCACTTTTAATCAATTTAGTGCACCCATTCTTGCTTAAGTATAAACTTTATTCTTTCAAAAACAAAACAGCAACACGTCAACAATATAGTGTACATGTGCTCTTCAAAATCTTCTGCTGTCCATTTAGTTCAAGTTAGTAGATGATGATCGAATTCTCAAAATAGATGTAAATAATTAAATTCCTAATATTAATAATTAACTATAACTATTGTGATAATGAAGTGGAATTGTTACCAAATGTAAATGAACTAGACACACCACACTCTTTCACACACATATATCACAACACCCTTCTCCCACACCTGTTTTCTTGCCCGGACCAATCAACCAAATGATCCACAGGGACTTTTTTCTGCTTCTGTTAGCTACTGTAAATCACTTCAGATGAAAAAAAAAAAGTGAATTCTTGATGCCAATTAAATAAATGTCCAGTAAGTGTAAATCTCATTGGGCTTTTACAGAATTGGGCTGATTGACCAGTTCAACACAGACCAGGATATATTTGTGTTCCTGCTGTCCACCAGAGCCGGAGGACTGGGCATTAACCTGACTTCAGCCAATGTGGTCATCATTCACGATATCGACTGCAACCCTTACAATGACAAACAGGCGGAGGGACGCTGCCACCGGGTGGGACAAACCAGGTAAGAGACACTGGACGTGTGTGTCTCACAGTAGGCTTTCCTTTTGTTTCACTAGCGTCTGTCCTAATGCTTTTCTATCTGAATGCATTTGTCCCATTTAAGGACAGTGAAGGTGATCAAGCTGATAAGTAAGGACTCCATAGAGGACGCCATGCTCCGCATCGGAGAAAGAAAACTCAAACTAGAGCAGGACATGACCGCAACTCAGGAGGGTGAGAACACTTAATAAAGTTCACAGGGATTGCACCTTTTGTGTGTGTGTGTGTGTGTGTAAAATGAAATCAAATATGCTTGGTTCTTCCAGATGAAGAGGACACATTACCTGAAGATGTGACGTCGCTGCTCAAAGCTTCTCTAGGTCTCTGAAAGCTGGCTCAGGCACAAAGCATACTGTGATATTGTGACAATTGACTGAATCTAAAAGAAAACAAAGTACTGTAGCACACTTAAGTTTGATTTTTCAGTACTGCTCTCAAGAACACGAGGTTCAAAGGAGCAGAGATGTTTACATTTCTACTGTTCTTGGAAAAAAAAAAAACTGTAGTGTTTGTGTGATTGTTTTTGTATTCGTGGAGGTTTGATTAAAAAAAGTGAACGTTTTTGGATTTTTGGATTGTTTTTTTACATTTCCGGAGTTGGTTTTTGATTTAGTGGTTTTGATCTGGATCTGTCTCAGCTTAGAATCTCAGATAAGGCGATACAATTGTACAATGTGACCTAGTGCCCTGAAATAAATGCTCCAATAAATTCAGCATTTTCTCTGTTTCAGTTTCTTGAAAACAGACAGCATGGTTCTTGTCTCGCATCCAAACACTGAACCTTGAAAAAGTTATTCATAGTTATTCACCAAAAGGTTCCTTTTTAGCATTTATGGCTCCATAAAGAACATTCAGTGAATCTTTATAGTTTGAAAAAAGTTTTTTTTTAGACTATTAAAACATTCTTCACAATAAGAAGAAATGATGCCTTTGAAACCTTGATTTTTAAGATATTTTATAATATGATAATGTTGTTATTGGTCTCAGTATGAGTCAATTATATAAAAACTCGAAGCAAATTATTTAAAAAGATATATGTGACATAGTTGACATCATGGTTATGACTCGGAAAAGCACGATTACTTAATTAAAAAAAAAAAGATAATTACTGACCGTAAACATACCAGCGCGTGTGAGACTTTATTGTATATTAGGCGAAATATGGTAAAACTTAGAAAAAAATAATATTTCATAAATACATATTAAAATAAAAATAGTCCCAGCGTTTGTAACAATACAATAAAATAATTCAAATAATATTTAGAATCGTCTAAACTGAAAGTAAGTAAATGCAGAAGAGGCTCTCTGTGACGAAAGTGCGTGGACGAATCACAAAGTGCGTTTGCGCTGCGTGTGTTTAAACATTGGCGCGATCTGACTTCACGTCCCTCTGTGAAATACTCTAATCAATCCCCATAAATAAAAAAACAGGTGAGTATCATTACTTACATTTGTATGTCCTTTCTTCATTTATAATGTTGGCGATTTATTCACAACCGTGTCGTTAGTTTGAGACCAATACAAAAATGTATTTTAAAACGCGACTACCACACAGTCGCTCTCCAGTAATGAAGAGTTTGTGGACCGTGTTGTATTCCTGTAACAGATCATTTAGACAGCAGGAGAACTGTTAAAACGGTGTTTTCTGTGTGTAGTGTCAGCCACTAACTTACGTTAGATTTGTTGTTGTCGACGCGATATGTGTCACGTCATGTACGGGCTCATATAAAGACTAACGGAAAGAAAACAGCACGGAGAAGATCTTAGAAAGCCAAATATGTGAACATTTCGACATATAGCTAATATAAAGTAAATATGATTTGAGTTGTGTCGGATAACTTACTTCTGTGGCCTACTTGCGTTCTGCGAGGTTGCTAGGGCGATGCTAAGCTGTTGCTAAGGTGCTCAGAGTGTGTGTGCGCTAACGTGCTGTGAGTGGCTGCGGAATCAACTGCTAAGGTGTTCCAGGTGGTTGCTAGGGCATTGCTAAGGATATTTGGGCTGTTCCTAGGGTGTTGCTAGGTAGAGACGCTAAGTAGGGCCTGTGTTTGTCTTTGAATATGTGCTCTTGTTGAGCCCTAATCTGTGTATCTCTTTTTGAAAGAAATGAATCACTGTGAGCTTGAAGAAGTGACGCAACATATCAACAACAAAATATCCATGATTAAAAGACTCCTGGAGCTCCGAGCTGTCGGTATGCTGCATACTACACCGGTCATGTACCCAAAATAATTCGCTAGGAGGTGTTTTCATTTCCCCCTAGCTGATGAATGATAAATAAATACAGTATTTATAGCATTAAACGTCACAAATAGCTGATGTTTACCAGTAAAAACACAGCACAGGAGAAGCTCTGTTTAAACATCACTCATTTTTTGATTCTCCAAATAGCCAAATATTTTGGTTGTCAATTTGTTTCACATATATATTTATAGTTTTAAATTGTGTTCCTTGGTGGTGACATGATTTATTATGCTATGCCTCATGTGATTTTATTTTTTTTTTTTTTTTTTTTTGTTCTTTAGCAAAAGATCCAGACAAACGGGGGACTCTTCTTAAAATCGAGCAAGAAGTCTCTGCTATCAACCAGCTTCTGGATCGATTTGAGAGATATGTGGGCGAGCAGAGAGGCTTGCTGAAGCATTTGAAGGTGTAATGTTTTCATTAATATTTATTTTATAGATAATAACTGTAATTGTAACATTAAGTAATGCAGGCTTTTAAGTAATGCTAAATCAATTGAACCAATTGCTTCACAAAATGATTCACTCTTTCGAAGTTTGATATTATGCTCTGTGAGCCGTTGGTTTTGAAGCTACATGAAGCAGTGTTTCAATTAAAGCACCCTTTACTAGGAACACTTTATCAGATATGATCAAATGCTACATGTTTACTTTGGTTCTCTTATATAATAATCTTTTATTGATCTTGTCGACAGGATCTAGAAGGGTTTTTCCAGGAGGATGAACAGGATGCCCTTCACCTTAAGAACAACATCCCTCCGCACATGCCCAAAAGAGGCCAACAAGCATCTCTGCAAGGGTATTTCCTGTTTTTGTGTTTCTTTCCTAACTATTGCACAGCGGGATGGTGCCTTATTCAGTGTACCTCATCATTAAGAAGCACAAAAAGCATGAACCACCTCAACCGGCTTCTGTTTGACTGAAACTGATGAGTTTGGCTTTTGTGTTGTCTTCAGAGGAGGACAGGTGGCAGTTCAGAGCAGGCAGGCAGATGCGGCTCCGCCCCTCAGGAGCAGGGTCCACCCAGGAAATCTCAGCGTAACCAGATCAAAGAGATGGAGTTCGTTACCGTCCCAGAGTTTGACAGCATACCACCGTGAGTCCTTCCACAACTGTATAAACTGAGTCTGAGAGCAAATATAGTACAGAACAGTAAACAGTGGCTCTTTTTCCAAACCCAGTGAGCTGCCTGACTAGACAGCATTGTAGGCACAGTGCTGTTGCGAAGGCTGTTTCAGAAGGTAGGCTAGCATCTGAGATACCGTCTTTTGGCAATCCCAGAATACACTGTGACATGATTTTTGTTCAGTAACAAAAAACATATGGAAAAACTATTTATAATAGTCTGTTTTACCTGATATTTATGGATAAAATCGTCTGCTAAATGACAAACAATTTGAATATCATGTAAATAACAAAACTAAATTGAAATTTTAAAACAAGCCCCAAATCAAATAAATAAAGTAACACAAATAAAATAAATCTCCTCATATAAACAAAATAAAGCTTTGTCTCTGCTCTTTCCATTTAAAATTAGAGGCAACCACTGAATTTTAATCATGATCCAAACAAAGATGCTGCATTCATGCAACATGAGCAGTTTTTAATTTTATATAAAGCAGATATACTTTTTTTTATTAATATTTAAGAAATTTTAAATTTTTTTTATTAATATTTAAGAAATTTTAAATCATTTGACAATGGATAAAAAAAGTGTAAAATAAACATACTTTAGATGACAATGTATTTTTCACCAAATAAATAAATATTTAATAAAAATATAATTAAAAAGGAAGTAAACACTGTAACCAACGGGGCACTCAGTATTCTGGGAAGTTTGTGTGCACTGGGATTAATATTTTTCAAATAAAGCCAGGGTAACACTCATTTTACATACAGCACACAGAAAATGACATGCATATGGTAGTGGGCAAATCCATAAAGCGCAGCATAATTTGAAATCACGAGTTTAAAGTTTAAAGCATTCAATTCTAATGGACCGACCATCATGCAGAGAACGTGTGATCATGCTGGATAAAAATGCACACTTCACAAGATCTCACAGCTGGATTCGACTAAGTTTGCATGGTTTGTGATATTAAATGTTCATTAGCCATTCAAAGATATGTTTAAATGATATAAATGCATATTTGCTTAATGCTGACAGTAAACGAGAAAGTATTATAATGTTTGACTTTCTATTACTAATAATATAAAAGCAATCGTTATAATACTTTTTGTATACATTAATTCCTTTGTTTAACCGTTCTATCTGATTATTAGACAGACTTCTATCCGTATTAGACAGAACTGTTAACAACGACAGCAAACAAGAGGGAGAGTGTGATCACTGTGTGCTCAGGCGCTGCCGCTCTCAGTGCCATTAAAATAAAAGTCCCCCTCGAACACATCGGCCAAGCAGAAGAACTTATCGGCCGATGCAGATATTTGCAAAATGCCAAATATCGGCCTTGGCGATATATCGGTCGACCACTAGTTATCAATGTAGGCGGTTGAAAGCAAGAGAGCTCACTAGGTTTTGGAACAGGAATGCCATGATTAACCAATCAGAACCAAGTATCCCATGCAGAGAACTGTTGTAATGAGGTTCAGTTTTAATTCAGCATCTTTCAGATGTTTGATCAAATTCACATGCAGTTTATTCATTTTACTGTCCGTTTCTTCATCTTCTCTTGTGCTGTCACAGGTACATGAAAGGCCGTGTGATGTACGACCAGCTGAACGCAGCGGTGCAAAGCATAAACACAGCTGTGTCGTCAAAATATAAGATCCTCCATCAGCCAGTCAAAACCCTGAACAATGTGTCCCGCACGCTCCACCAGCGCTTTAAAGACCAAGAAACAAAGGACACCAAGGGTATCACCGTTTTATCTGTCTGTCTCGTCCAGAGCTGCTGGTCAAAGGCTTATTTGACCTCATTTAGCACTTCAGTCCATCATGTATTAACAGTCTTGTCATATCAAGAATTGAGAGTCTACTATTTGCTCCAAAATACTATTAACTGGTATAAGTGCTCCGATAACTTAGGTCATTTATCCTGGTTTGGTATTTAATAAGCTCTTATGGGCTGAAAGAGGTCATCCATCAACTCCTTTTGTTTCCTGCAGGTCAGTTTTTCATCGTGGAGCAAGATATCAGAGAGTTCGCCCAGCTGAAAGTGGATAAACGGTTTGTGGGCATGTTAAACATGCTACGCCACTGCCAGCGCCTGAGGGAAGTCCGAGGCGGTGGACTCACACGCTTCATCCTGCTCTAAGACTCATAGTAGACCACATCTCCATCACATCGCTTTGAATGGAGTTTTGAAAGGGACTAGGCACTAAAAAGATACATGTGTGTTTGAGAGCTGTTTGCCGTGGAATGAACTTCAGTGTCCATTTGATTAAAAATAGAAATGATGTCAAAATCATCTTGATTTGCATCTACTCAGTCTGAGGCCTGGAACCTGGCAGAAAACTGGATTTATGGTAAACATAAATTACACAGTCAAACATCAAATGCTGAAAGTTTTGTGTGCTTGAAAGATGTTGCTAATAATTATATAATGATTTCAGAACTGACATTTGGTGTCAACTTTGTGTAATTTATTGTAGAACAAAACTCATTATTTCTCTTAAATTAATGTCAACAACAGACTTAATTTGCTCATAAATCCAGAAGCGTTGTTCTAAAACCCATTAGAAATTCCCACGGGCACCCCATGGTGGATTAGCATTCCGGGACGGCCTACAAATTGACATTGTGAATTAACAGTCGGGTTGCTTTATCTGTGATGATGTAATTATAAGTTGATTGCTGTATTGTTTATATTGGAGCTTAAATAAAATTGCAGTTTTTGTAACCTCATCTCAGATGTCAGTGTCATTTAAAAAGTTTTGACATTTTAGTTTTATTAATTTGAGACAAAAGAAACGGCTTGAGTTCAAAGTACCCGAGAGACGTGTGAAGATGAATCTGACTCGTAAACTTTACCCTGCATGTCTCACCCAAAACTCAACCAAGCATGAAAAGTTACATTTCAACTAAGTTAGGCATTTCTGTTCTTGCTTTGTCATCTTCATTTGTTAGAAAGACATAAAGACTCCATGCAGAGGACACTGCTTTTACACATACAATGACGGGGGCTTTAAGAGAACTGGTAGGCCAGCTCTTACATTACATCGTAGTTTGATTGTCCAGTTTTCACAAAAACTGTTCGTTTTTGCAGGCGAGAAGCCCTGTGCTTGTTGCAGCCATTTTCATATCAGGAATAGGAGGAACCTTTCAATACGGCTTCCATATCTCTGTCCTGAACTCACCATCACTTGTAAGTACCTGGGTTGTTCGGTTATGGAGTGTCTTAAGCAGATTTACTGTCTCTTTTGAGCTGCAAATAGAGAGGTTGGAGGTAATCAGTATTAATCAAATGCATTTCTGCCATTGTTGTAAAATGAGACATCCCCAAAGAATCGATACATATCAGAGCTTACGAGTTGGTGCTAACCTGAGAAGTGCTGTGGTTCAATAAAATGAAATCAATCACATAATCAACTGAGACTTGTGCTTACATTGCAAGTTTATTAAAGAGCTGGTGAACAGCACCTGTCAGCAGCGTTACGGCCGCTCTCTTGAGTCCTGGGAGCTGTCCCTCATCTGGTCCTTCATTGTGTCCATGTACTGCGTGGGAGGACTGGCTGGAACCCTGTATGCTGGGCATCTGGCAGGCGCGTATGGAAGGTACTGGAAGTGCATCTATACAGCAGACATCCTAGTCAGGTCATAGGCTGATGCTGAAGAATGTTACAGGGATAGTTCACCCAAAAATGAAATATAATATCCAAAAAAAGGTACCTGTATGAAATATTTTTGATGAATTTAATGTATCTTTATAAAGTATTAATTTCCTTAAAAAAATGGTAGTGTAACTAGGTTGATTTTCAGGTGCTTATGTGGATCCTTCCATATTTCTGCATTTTCAGAAGCATCTGTGGTATTGAGTGTTCTTAGAGTGTGAATCAATAACCAAATGGCAATAAGTCAATGGGTAACATGGGCTTTTAATTCTAAAATTTACCTGAAATGATGCTAAGGGCAACAAACGGCCACTGACATTTCTTCAAACCAGTCTAACCTACATTAATGCTCTCCAGGTTGTAACCTAACTGGCACAGTTGCTGTACCTAACTGGCACAGCAAAAATTAAAAAATGTTAATGCTCTTGCTAGGTGTAATATTTCTTAAACGGATAGTTCACCCAAAAAATGCAAATGATGTCAACATATACTCACCCTCATCTTGTTACAAACCTGTATGCATTTATTTTTCTTCATTAAAAAAAAAAAAAATGTTTAGCAGAATGTTGCTACTGTATTCCAAGCAATTAAAGTAAATGGTAACCAGGAGCTGGCAAAATGACAAAGTGCACCATAAAAGTAGTCCATATATGAGTTGTGCACTATATTTCGTGTATGGCTTTAAAATACAGTCCCTGGTCATCGTTCACTTTTATTGAATGGTAAATAGCAGCATGAACATTGTGCCAAACATCTCTTTTTTTCATATAGATTTGGAACACTGTGAGAGTAAATGATGACAAAATTTTCTTTTTTTGGTAAACTTTAAATTTGTAGAATTTAAATTCATATACCAGGAGCAGCAATTAAATACAGTGTGTTTTTAACCCTCCATAGGAAGACAACTCTGCTTTTGAACAATGTGGTGGCAATCTGTGGAGCTGTCCTGATGTTGTTGAGTAAAACCGCCCTCTCTTTTGAGATGATCATGGTGGCACGTGTCCTATACGGCATCAATGCTGGTGTGTTGGAAAATCTGTAAATGCATGCAAATGTCTTTTTAATTCTGTGCTGTTTTCTATATTATCTACTTGAGTGCTCTCTGTGCAGGTGTGAGTTTGACTGTCCACACCATGTATATATTGGAGTGCGCCCCCAAGAGGCTGCGAGGGATGGTTGGTGTGTCTGTGGCCACTTTTGTCTCAATGGGGAAGTTTTTTGGCCAGCTGCTTGGGATCAGGTTGTGTCATTACACAGGTTTATTTTCTTTGTAAAATTTGCTGTCCATGTGTTAATCACATTTTTGACCATGTAAAGATTTAAACTTTAAAGCTTGGGTTTTGAGTGTGATTTGGGTGTGTGTCAGTGAGGTGTTAGGCACTGAGGAGCACTGGATCTGGCTGCTGGCCTTCAGCGGGGCGGCTGGTCTCCTGCAGCTACTAACTCTGCCCTTTCTCCCTGAGTCCCCGCGGTACCTCCTGCTGGAGAAGGCAGACAAACACGGCTGTGAGACGGGTCAGAACCACAGACGTTTAAAAATACATACAAAATTCATACAAAATCAATCTTAAAAATTTGTTAAAAATGTGGGACCATATCATAGGAGAACAGGGTTTTCAGTGCTCTTTTGAAATATAATACTGAAACTTTTTGTGAATAACATTACTGTTTTTTTTTTTTGTTTTTTTTTTGTGTGTGTGTGTTCTAATGTTTTTGGACATGTTTTATATATATATATATCTATATATATATATATATATATACTTATATACATATATATACACATACTACCAGTCAAAAGTTTTTGAACAGTAAGAATTTTAATGTTTTTTTTTTTTAAGAATTCTCTTCTGCTCAACAAACATGCATTTATTTGATCCAAAAAAAACAGTAATATTATGCAAAAGCAGTAATATTGTAATATTATCAAAGAATCCTGAAAAAAAATGTACTGTTTTAAATATTGATAATAATAATAATAAATGTTTTTTGAGCAGCAAAACAGAATGTTAAAAAAAATCTGAAGGGTCATGTGACGCAGATGCTGACATCAAAGGAATAAACTACATTTAAAAATATATTAAAATGGAAAACAGTTATTTTCAGTTGTAATAATATTTCACAATATGGCTGTTTTTAATGTTTTGATTACATAAATAATCCTTGGTGAGCATAAGAGACTTCTATCAAAAACATTAAAAACTCCTATTAATAACTAAATAAAGTACAAAAAAAAAAAACTCCTACCAGCTTCAGAGTTTTGGACAGTAGTGTACATCAATGCAAACACTTGTAGCTACTCAAGTTAAAATAAAATAATAAAAGTAATTTGTAACACAACACATACTCGCCGTTGGCTAAAAATTTAAATATGTATTCTGGCGAGTTATTTGATGATGTTCTATATGTCTCAGCTCTGCGCAGGCTGTGGGGAGCTAAAAAGGACCCTGGACCAGAGATGGAGGAGATGCTGGCTGAACACGCCTCCCTAAAGAGCGTGAAGATCCACGGACTCATGGACCTCTTCCTCGACCACAACGTCCGCTGGCAACTCCTCACCATCCTCGTCACGTTCGTCACGCTGCAGCTCTGTGGCATCAATGCTGTGAGTCACAAAACGTCGCAATGCCACCCGCGCCTGAAAACGATTGATCTGAGAATGCCTATTTCATCAAAACACACAACCATATGCCACAGTCTGTTCACACACTGCAAGATAATTTACTTCCCGCTCAATTCGTCTTTTTGATGAAAGCCACTGCCATTATTTTCATCATTCAGTTTTTAAAGATGAATAATGGAACTTAAAGCTATTGTTGTTCACATGGCCTGTGAATCATGTCTTCGTAGGTCTATCTCTATTCGTTTGATGTGTTTCAAGCTGCTGGTATTGCCAAGGAGAACCTGCGCTATGCCGCCCTGGGGACGGGGCTGTGTGAAGTCTCCACCTCCATTGCCTGTGTGAGCCGCTCTTTCTCACCCAAATATTTCATCTAAGCTGGAAACATGATGTGGCCTGGTTTAAAGGAACCTACTGTTGTTGGTGTTTGTTTACTGTGCTGTTTTGATCCAGGTGCTGATCATTGAGAGCACAGGGAAGAGAGTGCTTCTCTTTAGGGGTTACCTGTGCATGGCTGCCTCACTGGCCCTGCTTACACTCACACTTTACCTTCAGGTTTGCTTATTTTTTATTCAAGTTTCATTGTCTAATTACATCATATTTTCAAATCATATAAGTTTTGTGATTAATTATTAAGTCAGAAGACAAGTTATAGTTTCCATGCATGGCAAATAATTCAGTTATTAACAAGAAGAGTGCTGATTGTGATGTGATTAATATTGCAGCTACATTTAAAGGGATCGTTCACCAAAAAAATTACATTTAGTCAGCATTTAATCTTATTCTAAAGCCATGTGATTATCGATCAACACACAAAGAGATGTTTTGCAGAATATCACACTGTTGTTTTCATATAATTACAGAGACTACAGCTTCAAAAAGGACAAAAACCATCATGAATGTTTTATAAAAGTAGTACACTTGCACTATATTTAGTGCCCTATGAAATAGTTTTTTTTTTTCTCAAATTCTGTTTTATTTTATTTTTTTTACCAAATTCTGTGTTTTTCTGGTAAATAAATGAAGGCAATAAATGAAGGCATTAAACAGTAATTTATCTTTAAAAAATTTTTTAATCGAATGAAAATTAAACAAACCCATCCATTTTTTGGCAAACAAATTGCTGCACAACAGAAGTTTGCGTTTAAAATTAAAACATGGAAAGAAAAATTGTGTGATTATTCCTTAAAAAATAATGTTTTAAAAATAATTTTATTTGTGGTAGTAGTAGTACTGTTATTACATTAAGTAATATATTTCTGTCAAAGTTTCTTCAAGTTAAACAAAACTTTTATTTTGACAGATTGCTGTGAAGACCTTCAAGTTTCTGTGTGTATATAATAATATGATGATCGTTTTTTCTCAAATGAAACCGTAAAATGAAGTGACTCTCAGAGCAGCTCTAGAGATTATGTTCATGTACGTGTACTTCAGTATGTGTGTAGTAAACGAGACCGCACATCTGCGCCGTTCATTCACACAGAGACACACAGAAATTGTAGGATTCGAAGTAAAATAGTCTTTTTGCGCCTTAATATTCACAGCACTAGTACATATCGCATTTTTATATAAAGTGTACTGACTTACTTTAAATGTATTCAGCCAAAATTCCAAGACATTCTGCGTTAAAAAGTAAATTATATTTTTATGACTGGATTCTGTGATTCCATCTGTGTTTTCCGCATCGCAAAAATCATAGGGCCCTTTAAATTTAAGTCATACTATGGTTTTGTGTGAGGAACAGATGCAATTTGAATTGTTATTCACTGAAAATCTTTGCCACAGGTTTCAAATCTCCGGTTGCGCTTATTATATAATGAAAGTGAATAGGGACTATTGCTATCAAGCTGACATGACAAAAAAAACATCATAAAAGTAGTTTATATGAATCATGTGGTGTATTTTTGGTCTTCTGCATTCGTATGATAGTTTTGTGTGAGGAACTGACTGGAATTTAAGTCATTATTCACAGAAAATCTTTGCCACAGCTTTCAAATCTCATGCACACTTCTGCATATTCCACATATTATGCATTTCCACAAAGAATGTCAAGAAATTAAACAAATTTAAGTAAGACAAACCAGCAAATATGCATTAAATAAACTGATATTATTTTTGTGACTAACAAGCCACTGTTTATACTACATGAAACTATTCCTGAGATTGGATTTGTCTGGCTTTTGTAGGACTTTGTATCCTGGATGCCTTACTGCAGCATGGTCCTTATTTTCACCTACATCTTCTTCTTCTCTAGCGGGCCAGGTACATCCACACATTTTTCTCCTGCAGTGAGACATTCAGATGCTTGTTTGTGGCCTTATTTCTTGGCAACACTCTTGTGAATTCTCTCTTCCAAAGCCGGGGTGACAGCACCACTTCCTATTTACACACACACACATAAACATAAACCTCCATCGTACACTGCATCCTCAACCTCAACTGACTCTTACTCTTCCTCATGTTCATTCCTCTCATATCTCATAGTGGTGAGCCTTTCTCATTTCATGGCTTTATGACCTTTTTTTTGCTGAAAAATGAAAGGTGCAGAAACATTTAACTACGATTTTATCGTAGACAGTAAATATGGCACACCCCTACATGGAGCAGGTCTCACATGACCAGATGAATTGTACTGAGTTTATTAAACATGCCTTATTCACAGTTAATTAGTCCTTTCAATTTTTTTTTTTTTCATTGCAGGAGCATTTGGATTATTTCTGCTTCCTCATATTTTTTGTGTTCTGCTTCTTCTCTGGTGTTTTTGTGTGGTTCCACGTGCCTGAGACAAAGAATAAGACTGTTCTGGAGATCACAGAGGACTTTAAGAGAATGCACCAGAAACGCAGACACTCACTACAGTCCAAACTGAGCTCAATACATATAAACAACATCCAGACCACCAAATGTACCAAGCTTTAGTACCAGTTCAGAATCAGTCATGTAGTCAAATCAGACACTGACCACTAAAAAGTCATTGGTTCTGTTGGTGACATCAAGTATGTAAGCCATATCCCATTTGTAAACTCAAAATCCAATTTCAATTAGATGCGGACTGAATGTTGAATCAATATGATTGTACTTTGTCATGCCGAGGGACACTGATTCAGGTTTGGCCTGATACAACGGCTGTGGTGCGATGACTTTATTGACACGGCTCCTTGGATGGCTCTGTAGAGTGATTAGTAAGGCTTGATATCTATCGAATCCTAAGAGGTGTGTTGACCTCTTACTACACCAAAGTTATCAAATTAAATATTGGACTCCACCGAAATGACTATGTTATGTGGCATCTCTCATACATAATTTTTATGAGACTCACTGAAACTGCTCAGAAAATTCCCTTAATGTTTATACCAAGTTTTATTATTTTATTCAATTACAGTAAATGTTTTAAAATGTTTTTCCTGTGGTCTTATTTGGAGTGTCTATATCTAAAAAAATAAAATAAAAAAATAATAATAATAATAAAATTACTCAAAAACTAACAACCATAAAAACTGAAGAAATCTTTTTTTTTCTTCTGATGAACACACACACACACACAAAATGTATTTTGAAAAATGTGTATAACCAAACATTTGTGGTTACTATTAATTTCCATTATATGGACAAAAACACAAACACACTAACATTGCTTTTGTTAATTGAAATATAAAATAAAATGCAAATATTATGTGATAACCTAAAAACTTTAATGAAAATGAGAAATGTTGCCTTGGCAACGAACTGAAATATAATTAGTTCAAGTACTAAAATAACTAAAACCAAAGACTATAGAATACCCTTAAAAGGACTTTGCTAAAACTAATATAAAAATTAATTAAAGCTTAATCGAAATAACAAAAAAAAAAACATAATAATAATTGAGCTCATAAATTAAATCTTAAACTAAATTGAAACCTGAAAATATTTATTAACAGTATAATAACATTGTTTAAAAAACTAATAAAACTGACAAACGCTCATACAATTAAAACGAATTCAATTTAAAATGAAAACTGAAAATTATAAATAATAATAATAAAAAAGAAACTGGTTAAAAAATATTTATAAATAGTATAATAATTATATATAATAATATCACTACTTCAATTTTCATTATGGGGTAAACTATTTAAACTAGACTATTTGGTGAACTATTTGGCATTTTCACCTTATAATCAGTAAAAAAAAAAAAAAAAAAAAATTATATATATCTTATATATATATCATATATATATTATATATTATATATATATAGTATTATAATTATAAGTGATAATAATCATAATAATAAAATGTGTACATTTGCAACATGTAAAACACACGTGACAACTTGCCCCGGCGTAAGGGACTTGTTCTCCTCTCGTGAATGTGAATGTAGGGAGGAAGGCTGCGCTACATGAAATATTGATGCGAGGTTAATTGTAAATGCTCATGAATGTGGTGAGTCCGGCGGTATCGACTGTCAAGTGTTTAGGCGCTGAACGCGAGCTTTGCGCGTGCGACGCTCTGATAACACAATCTACAGCTCGAGCTGCGCGCTGCAGCCAAACTTCACCCGTGCTCGCGTGCATCCTACACACGCCCAAATTACGCACATAGGGCTCCTGTTTACACGCCAAACCCGAGGAAAACTTACACTGGTGATGTCAGCATCATGGTACAATTTAAAGCGCAAAGAGGAGTTTCGTGACAGCTTCGCACTGCTGGTTATTATAACAGAGCAGACCCGCACTCTCGCGATGGAGTCGCGCGCCGCCAAAAGAGAAATCATCAGCAGGTAAGAACAGGGTAGCTACTTTTACACATTCATCCAGGTGCAAACAACAGCGTTAAACGAAACTCAGAGGCACAGCTCTTAGTATGTGTTTGTTTTAATAAGATGATATACTTTAGCTCCACTGACAGGCTTTGGGTTTCTTGCTTTTCATGGATATAGATTGACCTGCAGCATCACACACTTTCACACACACCTGGACCAATGCTCCAGATAATATCTAAACAAAATATAACTTTTTCAAACAATAACACCATGGATATTTCTTAAAACAATAACTGTTAATTGAATTTTAAAGGAATTTATTTATTTATTTGAAAGTGTTACAATGTAATTACTGACATACTACAGGGTTAGGGTTGGTTGATTGTAATTATGTGTAATTTACAGTGACTCTTATAGTGGGTACATGTAACATATAAGAAGGACACTGTAAGATTAGTATTCAGTATTATTTGTTTACTTATTTATTCATTAATTAATTCATGTACTCATTCATTGAGTTAGCTGGTCTGGTTTGTTTGATTACACTCTTATCTATTTAAAGATTAAAGACTGATTGTTTCTGTTCTCTTTGATTAGTTAGTCATAGATGAGCAGTCACATCTGTTTCAGATTATTACCTTTTTGTCATCATCAAGGTTTTGGACATAGACTTAAAGGAATAGTTATTACATAAAATTATTATTATTTTAACTCCGTATGACTTTGTTTCTTCTGTGGAACACAAAAGGATGAGTAAACTGAATGCTCAATTTAGGATGATCTATCCCTTTATGAATTCATGTTTGTCAACAAACGTGAAAGAAAAAAAAACCTGTGATAAGAAAGTTGTATATGACATTGCCAACACATGACTAATGACACGACCTCTTTTACATCTTCAGCTGAACCCGAGTGAGTCACTGAGATGCGCCATAAAACATTAATTGT
This sequence comes from Cyprinus carpio, assembly GCF_018340385.1. NCBI lineage: Eukaryota > Metazoa > Chordata > Actinopteri > Cypriniformes > Cyprinidae > Cyprinus > Cyprinus carpio. Next base: position 5,399,599 of record NC_056581.1, on the reverse strand, counting down.
TGAGAATAAAAACAATATTCATCAAGAAACTATTTGCTTTTTCAACAAATTTCAAATTTTCAATATGTAACCCAATAGACATTTTGAGATATAAATACTGAGATTTGAGATATAAATTGTTGATTATTCATATATATATAATATATATATATATATATATATATCTATATATATATATACACCCACACCAACACACACACATACATTTAAATGTAGTCATTTCGCAGATGCTTTTATCCCAAAGCGATTTACAAAGTGAGGACAATAGAAGCAATCAAACCAACAAAAGAGCAACAATATGAAAGTGCTGTGACAAGTCCCAGTTAGCCTAACAGTACACATAGGAAGTTTTATTTATTTATTTTTTACAATAAATAAAAAGAAAGCAAGTATACAGAATAGAAAAAGAATAGAGAACACTAGTGTTAGATGTATATTTATATGTATTTCAGCACGGCAGACACTTAATATGTCAAATGAACTATGCTTTCTTGTTAGAATTTTGCATAGACCTCAATACTTGATACACAAACCTCAATGGTGACAATCAACCACGTAAAACGTGATCAGCCAAAAGTGTCTTAATTTCACAACACAACAAATTTGTTCAGACAACCGTGTTTAAGAAATTCACATTTCTTAGTTTTGTTTTTGTTTGTTGTTGTTGTTTTTTGCTTATACTGTATAAACATTTCCAGCTTTCTTTCTCATATTCAATATTAATTGACTGTTGAGCTTGTAACATTTAAAATATTATTTGATTTAATCAAAATGGCATTGTCTATTTTTAGATTTCTTAGTCAGTACTTTCCACACTAAATATAAAAGCGTGACTGGCTTACTTAGAAAAACTGCCAAGAAGAGAGAGTGCCAGTTGGCTGTTCCTTCACTCTACGTCTTTACGTCTTTTACGCGGCAGTTACCTCACACCAGCTGGACCAACTGGACTGATGTCATATGTGAGGGACCTGATAAGAACAGACCTAAACTGTGCTGCGTGATACATAGGACCATGTGATAAGCACTGAACATGTTTGATTACAAACACTTTGTAAATGACTACTTTTGGCGGTATAACGTGTTCTTGTAGATCAACTGATATAGCATGGCCTAAACAACACTCAGGTTGTGGGTTTGATTGTAACTTGAATGCAGTGTAGGTTACTGTGGATTAAAGCAAATCGATAACTGTGAGAAATGTAGTGTTGACCTACCCATCAAAGTGAAGAAAATAACCTCCTGTCTTTCCCTTCAGGGTGTTTGTGAACCGGAGTTTGACGCTTGAAAACATCAAGTGCTATGGCTTCGACATGGATTACACTCTGGCAGGTGAGAGCGTTTATAGCGCCTCTGGGACAAGCTGTCAGACTGTGTGTGAAGTGCTTCACACACAATCCACTCTCTTGTTTTCTACAGTGTATAAGTCTCCAGAGTATGAGAGTCTGGGCTTTGAGCTGCTCAGGGACAGGTTGGTGTCAATGGGATATCCACACGAGCTGCTGGGCTATATGTACGACCCCAGCTTCCCCACGCGGTACGTGTTGCTCCCTTAATGGCTCTGGATTAGGCTATATCGGGTCAGTGAGCTCTAAAGGCTTTTAAGGCTTGCTGTGTGTGTCGGCGCAAGCAGAACATTGACTATGTTTACATGCACATCATTTCTTATTATCCATATTCTAGTTAAAGGGATCGTTCACCCAAAAATGAAAATTGTGTCATGAATTACTCACCCTCCACTTGTTCCAAACCTGTGTGAGTTTCTTTCTTCTGTTGAGCACAAAAGAAGACATTCTTAAGAATGTTAGTAATCATACAGTTCAGAATCAGAAATGCTTTATTGCCAAGTGTGTTTACACAAACAAGGAATTCGTCTTGGTGTCAGGAGCTTCCAGTACAGAAAGTACAGACATAGAACAAACAAAAATAACATAAAATAAAATAAAAACAACAATAAAAAAGAGAATAGACAATAAATAAAATAATAATAACAATACAGTAATAAAATATAGAGAAAAAGAAAAGAGAAAGAAGAAGAAAATAGAGAAAAAGCAAATATCAGTTGCCGGTAGCCGTTGAGTTTCATAGTATGGAAAGAAAATAGTATGGAAGTCAATGGCTACCATCAACTGTTTGGCTACAAACATTCTTCAAAATATCTTCTTTTGTGTTAGACAGAAGAAAGAAACTCATACAGGTTTGAAACAAGTGGAGCGTGAGTAAATCATGACGGTTTTCATTTCTGAGTAACATTGCGTCACAAAAAATCTGTTCTATTGATTTCAATGGGAAGGGTGATTCACAACAGGCAAAATTTAAACAACTTAAACAGTAAAAACTGTATAGTAACAACAGTATAGAATGCAATAAATTCCAAAATGTAGCTCATGAGAATCCTTTAGTATCTCAGAAAAAAGGTACAAAACTGTGGTACCCTTTCAAAAGTATTAGGTATACTTCAGGGGACATCAGATGCAAAACACACTTACACACTGTTTGTTTGCATATAATGTGTCTTAGCAGTGTGTTGCTAATGATAAAAATCCATTCATTCCTTTTTTTTAATCCACAAAAACACTAAACAGTCTCCATTATAAAGCCGTTTTGATTTTCTGAGCAGTATGATGTCATAATGTTCAGGCCCCACCCACAACCGCTGACGGACTGTCCCATATTAGCATATCTCCGCCCTCAGCCAGATTTACTATACACATACTAAAAACATTTACAAAACAGATTCGTAAGCAATGCAGGTGATCTGTAGTTGGATGTAAGAGTGAACATAAGAGTCTTAATTTTCTCCCAACATCAGAGCCACTGAATACACAAAAAAACAGAAGAGAGGGGTGGGGTGAGCAGAGCTCATTAGCATTTAAAGACACATGGTCGCTGTGAACAGAGCTGTTTCTGACAAGATAAAAGGGTGTTGTTTTATACAGCCAAGTATGTTACAGACATTTCATGAAGACTCTAAAGAATCATACCAACTTGTGGAAAATGGGCATCTGATTTCCCCTTTAAAGTGCTTATATGTACCTTTAAGGTATATGTTCTATTAAGGGGTAAAAATGGTACAAAGATGTACCTTTTAGCTTTTGTACCTCAATTCCAGTCATGGGGACCCCCTGCTTTGCACAACTCAGTTCAGTTCATGTATCTCTCTCCTAACGATCTGATAATCTGATTAAGGTGTGTTAAATAAGTTAGACATGCAAAATGTGCAGAGCAGGGGGTCCCCAGGACTGGAATTGAGAACCAGGCTTAGGGTACTGCTCCAGTGACAGGACTGTATTGATTTAGGGTCATTTGCTTTTTAGTCAATGCAAAATTCCATTCATAACTCAAAATCCAGTCACTTCCATTTGAAATTGGTTGAATTTTTGAAAAAGAATCATGTGTATCAGGTACTCTGATTTGTACTCTGCATGATAAAACTATAAACGCAAAGATTTTTAATATAGTGCATGATGAGACCAGAAATGTGTATTAAGAAGTCAAAGGATTAGTTTTGATTTATGTTGACTTTATTATTTGGACAAAAGTTTCTTTCTTTTGTCTTGTCCTTTAACTGCATTTGTCTCATATCACTCAAAATTATTAATTACACTACATTAATTATTTTCTTTTTTTATGTATTTAAAATAAGTCTACTATGCTCACCAAGGCAGCATTAATTAAATAAAAAATACAGTAAATGTAAATGATGAATTATGAAATAAATATTGTGAAATATTATTTATATAATTTAAAATAACTTTTTTATATTTGAATATATTTTAAAATGCTAAATATTTTTGTGAAAAAATGTGATCTGATTTTATTATCCTAAATTTTTCAAGATTCTTTGATGAATAGAAAGGTCAAAATAACAAAATAGAAATCTTTTGTAACAATGTAAAAGTTTTTACTGTCACGTTTGATCAATTATAGCATCCTTGCTGAATAAAAGTATTTATAAAAAAAAAAAAAAACTTTTGAACAGTAGTACACATGATCACATAATTCCAATATGAGCTGATTTCTTTAGTATAAGACAGTATAAGTATAAATGGACCTTAAGTGCACTTCATTCATCTGGAAACCAGTCAGTTTGTAGTCACTTTTGAGCCTTTTATAAACCATTCATGAGAGACTTTGTGGGCAACCATACAAATAGAAACGTCCTGCGTTACACCAGTCTCAAGGGTCTCATGAAGCAGAAGGTCACTTGAGGTCATTATTAAAGCAGACTGAATACCAAACGTAGACAGTTAAACTCTCTTCTCAATGATACTGCTGGGGGATCTCTTGTGTTAACTCCTTAGAGGGCCATATTTTGCTATAAATGATTCACTTGTCTGAATGCTTACAGTCTCTGCTTCTTTCAAATGTTCTCTCTCTTTCTCCTCTTCTCTCCAGAGGTCTGGTGTACGATAGCACGTATGGTAACCTGTTGAAAATAGACTCCAATGGAAACATCCTGGTATGCACTCACGGCTTTGAGTACCTGAGAAAGTGAGTGAGATGGTTCATTGCAGCGCGGGTCAGTGGTGTATTGAGTGAGAGTTTTCTCACAAATGCCCCCTCGAACTTTCACTGACACCAGAGGATTTCAACAAAGTAGAGTGCTGTGTGGGACAAAACATTAAAGAGAGCCAGGCTGAAAGCCAATAAACCCAATGTGAGGGAACGGTGAGGTCAAGAGCTGTTAAAAACAGATCAAGAAGTACAAGGATCAGTGTAGAAACACTAGCACAGCAGAGCAAGCCATTTAGACTTTAATATCGCAATTTAATGCATTAAAGTTCTCATGCAATTATTATAGCAATGGTTAGTCTAAACATAATATCTGAATCATAGCGCAACTGTTTTCAACACTGATAATAATAAGAAATGCAAATCAGCATATTCGAAAGACTGGAGTAACAATGCTGAAAATTCAAAATTCTATTTTAAAATATATTAAAATAGAAACAAGATATTTTAAACTATAATAATATATCACAATATTACTGTTTTTACGGTATTTTTGAAATGCAGCCTTAATGAGCAAAGACACGTTCAAAAACATAAAAAAGGGTACACACTCAAACTGTTAAACGGTAGTGTATATATAATAAAATATTTATATCTTATATATCATGAAACATTTAATCTGACCTCCTGAGGCGGATGAACAACAGGGTTAAGAAGAAATGTTTTAAGCCCTATTTTATAGTCTTTTTATAGAAAAAAATGTCTTGTTTGAGACCCAACCACTCTATTTAGCTCTAACACGGATGATGGACTCGTAGATGTTGCTGTTGATTTCTTAGTATGGGTTTGTGGGACTGATGAAAGAGGTTAAGGACAAGTGTAACTGGACCATTGACTTTGAGTTCTTGTATAGAAGTCCTGGCTCTCCTTTTAAAACACACTACCAGATTTACAAGTTCATATTCACACAGATTTAAAATTAGTAGTGGCATTTTTATTATTCTTCTCAAACTCGAGGACAAACAGAGCGTGGATCAGCATTGTGAGTGTCCTCATGTATAAGACAGCATAATAAATGGTGTTTCATCAGACGTGGGGTATTGTGGGCACAGTTTTATTTAGCAAGGGATCAGTTGTTTGAGAACAGTAGTTGTTAGAGCTCTCTCAACACTGGCTGCTGTGACATATTAGCTGGGCAGCTCAGTGGCAGACTGTTATTGCTCTGTCACCAGCTTTCCAATGCGTTTCAAATGCTTTATATATATATATATGGTGTGTCAGGAAGCTTATTTACCTGCTGTTATTCTCATTAAGATGTGTGTCTGTTCGCAGCGGACAGGTCGATGAGTATTATCCAAACAAGTTCATCCAGAGGGACGACACGAACCGCTTCTACGTCCTCAACACGCTTTTCAACCTATCAGGTACAATGACAGCGACACATTTACATGGTGGAGTGAAAGGATAATTGATTCTGTTAACACGATTGGTCCCTCTCCTTTTCTCAGAGACGTATCTGTATGCGTGCCTGGTTGACTTTTTCACCAAAAGCAGCAGATACAAAAAGTGAGTGAATTATTCTTTAATTGCAAGAGTCATGGCTCTTTTACAGCGTCACTGTCTATCAGACAGTGAGTGATATTCATAATTAGTCATGTTTGTTAAAGCAAGCATCGCTATTAATCTTGTTTATGCTTATAGCTAGGGATATCAATAAACCTTTATGATTATTTCAGACTGTTCACACGGCACACGTTAAAACCCAGAACACATTAGCAACCAGATAACAAAGCCCTAGCAAGCCAAATTTATTCAAATAAATATTAAAAATGATTAAATTAATGAAAAAGTTAGTCATAAAAAATCTATGTTTTAAATGGAACAGTTTTTTTATTTTTTAAGAAAAGAAAAACCCATCAGTATTATTCAGAGGCACAAACTGAGCAAAAATATGCAATTTGACGCAGATGTTATTTATATGGCCAAAATGCACGATTAAATTCTAATAGCTTGTAATGTAAATCACATCTTTATGACTGTAAAGCAGACTGCTTACATAAAATACTGATATATATCAGTTTTCATTCTGTTTATCCCAATAATATGTATTAGTAGGATGATATCTAATTGCTTAGTTTTATGATCAAAGCTCTGTAGGTTTTATTGTGGAACAAAACTATGCAAAGCAAAATGATGATTAAGAGATGAATGAATAAACGTTCCTCAAAAGCCTGAAGATCATATCTGATATTCACATTTGAACATGATTTTTTTCTGAAAAGTGATGTATGGATAATTAAGAAACTTAAGTTGCTTCAGTCCCGTAAATGTTGATCTTGAAATATTCCTAACAATATAAGAATTATTCTTACACTTATTTTATAAAAATCATTTAAAATTTCACAGTAGAAACAGATGCGAACCAGGACCCTACTTTAAACTAAAATGCCTTTTACTTGCTAAAAAAGTATAAACTATCAATCAGATTATAAAAGGCATGAAGTAGACTGTGTACAACAGTTTTTCAGCAAACTTTTGATCATGTTGATAGTTTAGACTGTTGGGTTTATTTATGGTAAACTTAAAATACGCCCAATAGGTGTCCAAAATCACTCTTTCTCTCTTATTTAGTTGCATGAAAGGGTTCAAACACGGTGACTTGTTCATGTCACACAGAAGCATGTTTCAGGACGTGAGGGATGCCATGGATTACCTTCACGACACGGTAACCATTTTTATGTCAACTAATTTTATGATTCTACTTGTTCACCTTCTCATGAAACAATTTACTTCCAAAGTTACTTCAAATTAAAATATGACTTTAAAGGTAGGGTAGGTGATTTCGGAGAGGCTGTAGCAATAGCAAGCTAGCTTTGAAAGCACAAGATCCCACCCTCCCAGCAAATCACTCTCCAAAGCCACGCCTCCTCACACACAGGCAGATGAGAGACGTGTTGGTGGAGGGCTGAATGCAGTGCTGGCAGATTAGCTCATGTCTCATTCACCGGTGAGAATACATTACAGTACAAAGCGCATAATATTACAATAATAACACCTTCCGTTCTCGCTCGGCCTGCAATAGCGTTATGGGCAGCGCTGATGACCCAACATGTCCGTGCGAACAGGGTGTGCGGAGGTATGCAAATACATACACGCTTTCCACAGACGATATAAATACATATAAATACATTTAGACCACTTAACTTAGTGATTGCTATAGGAGTGTGTAGAGACTTTCAACTGGCATAAAAAAATACTTTTGAACCAAATCACCTACCCTGCCTTTAAGAGCAGAAAATAATCACTCCCTGTACAATGTGAGTGTTTCACACTACTAAGTCATTGTTATTTTTGTCCTATAGGGCACTCTGAAGGAAAGAACTCTGAAGAACCTGGACAAGTATGTGATTAAAGATGTAAGTGGTAATTACGTATATATATATATATATATATATGAATAGAGGTATTTGTATGTGCCAAAAGACTCGCTCATATATGTATTATTTTGTCTAGCCTCGTCTTCCTGTGTTACTGAGCCGCATCAAAGAGGTCGCCAAAGTGTTCCTGGCCACTAACAGTGACTTCAATTACACCGAGGTAAGAAGAGCGCCGGCCCCCTAGAAATAATTCAAACTGCCACTGACAGGCTGCATATCATTGCATGCTATCATTGATATTCATAATTCCTTTTTAATAATGCTGCATTACATGTTTTCTCAAATTAGGCAATTATGAAATACTTACTGGATTTTCCATCTGGCTCTAAGGTAAGCAGCATGATCTCTCTATAAGTGACACAAAAACCAGTGCTTAGTGTTTACTCTGAGAAATTGCTTGTGACTGTTCTTGATCGCACACATAAAGATATATAAATTACTCCGGTTGTCTAGAACCCCAAGAAACCGTGGCGCTCATACTTTGATCTGGTGGTGGTGGACACGAAGAAGCCCTTGTTCTTTGCAGGGGGCACAGTGTTACGACAGGTAGACACGGTGAGTTATTAATGTTGTGTGCACTGCTACAAACATACAGAAAAAGCTTTACACTCTTTTAATTAAAGCATTTATTCAGGCAAAAAGGGGGAGTGAAAACTATTATACCTGATTATTTCATAACAATGAGAACTTGTGTGAATCTGAAGCCTGTCAAGAACATGCCTAGACCTTATTTTACCCCAAAACCAGGGAGAAAACATTTAGAAACATTACCAATACACTACAAATGCAAACATTACACTTAGGGTAAAGTACATTTCTCCCCATTTCTCTTTGAAGTGAATTGAAAAGTTTTGTTCCCAGTAACATAAATCCTACCATTATGTTAAAAATATTATAGCCTTTAAATATGCTAATTATAATAAAAGTCTGTCCCAGACAAGATAATATAGTTAATATGTCATAAAAATGGTCTAAAATGATATAAATTATATTATAAAATGTTATTTTATTATAAAATAATAAAAATCTCTGTGCTATGTGGGGTGACATAAAACCTAGACATTTATATTTCTTAAATATTCTGCAAGGAGGCATTAAATTGTTCAAAAGTGACAGTCAAAACATTTATAATGTTCAAATTAATGCTGTTTTTTACTTTCTATTAATCAAAGAAAATTCTGAAAAAGTAGCATGGCTTCTACAAAAATATGAAGCAGCACAATTATTTTCAACTGATATTTTTTTCTTTCTTCAAGATTCTTGAGCATTAAATCTGTATATTAGTATGATTTCTGAAGTATCATGTGACACTGAAAACTGGAGTAATGGCTGCTGAAAATTCAGCTTTGCATCACAGAAATAAATGACATGTTAAAATATATTCAAATAGAAAACTGTTATTTTCAATTAAAATACTATTTAACAATATTACTGCATGTTTGATCAAATAAATGCAGCCTTGGTTAAAACAATCCCAAATGCTGAACAGTAGTATATTAGTTACATTAGTAAGCCGTTGTTTCATAAACATTGAGTCACTTTGAGTTTAGTGAAATATCAGCAAACATCCAGTCTAAATTAGGATTGCACTTAAATCTCATCATTCTCCTTTTGTAGGACACTGGGAAGCTGCGTATCGGCACATACACCGGAGACCTTCAGCATGGGACAGTGTATTCTGGAGGTAGTCAGATGTTCTTCTCATCAGGATCTGTTCGCTAGGCTTGCACGGATGCACTCCTTTGGCTTATGTCAGTTATCCTTATTCAACCCCTTTCTTAGGATCTTCTGATATTGTCTGTGATTTGCTGGATGTTAGGGGGAAAGACATCCTCTATGTGGGGGATCACATCTTTGGCGATATCCTCAAGTCAAAGAAACGTCAAGGCTGGAAGACTTTCCTGGTGGTTCCTGAGCTTGTGAAGGAGCTGCAGGTGTGGGCTGACAAAGCCAGTGAGTGTGTGCTCATTAATAAAGTACCTTTAATATTTCATGTTTGATAAAGAATGCCTGAAAATACTGTCTTTTTATAGATATGTTCGAGGAGTTAAAACATCTTGACATCTTCCTCGCAGAATTATATCAGTGAGTATGATTTCGTCTCACATAGGTGGTGCGATACTTGACATGATCAATAGATGGCGCAAGAGGGCTGTTCTTCATTGACATTAATTAGATTTTTATTTTTATTATAGTAAATGTTAGATTATACTGGCTTTTATGTTATGATTCAAGACATTATTTTGTCTCTTCATGAACTTTTTTCTGGGTATTTATGGACAGCGAAACCTGAAACTGTTCTTCATTCTATCCCATCAGGCATTTGGACAGCGGAAGTCAAGAGTGCCCGGATATTACTGCAATTCAGAACAGGATAAAGGTGAGCTCTGAGGATCATCTCGTACTTTACTCGGATGTTTTCCCATCTGACTTCTTGCAAAACATCCAGAATTTTGTTTAAACCAAAGAAACTCTAAAGTACCGGAACTGTTATTCTCAAGCAGTTCATGTGTGTTTCAGATGGTGACGTACGGCATGGATCTGTGCTATGGGAAAATGGGCAGTCTTTTACGCTGTGGTTCCACAAAAACCCTCTTTGCCAGTCAGTTACTGCGCTACGCAGATATATACTCCACCTGCTGCCTTAACCTCCTAAACTACCCCTTCAGCTACCTCTTCAGAGCCCCTCTTGTCCTGGTAAACCTGTCCTGCCTAACGACATTGGAATATAATTGTTTTGTCTCATTAATTATGAATATTATTTCTATATATTATACTGTAAGTATCTGTAAACATCATGAACAGGTTCTGCTGGTGTTTTATGTTTATTTTGGCTGAATGTTGCAGCTCCCACACGAGGCCGCTGTGGAGTCTCAGACTAAAGAGCAGATGGCAGAGCTGTCGGAGCACATGCTCCAAACCACCAGCATCAAGGTTTCAAGACACACTCACTTCATTCGTCATTCTCATAATTTTCTTATATATTTTGAGATCATTTTGTTGTATTCCTTAAACGCATTACACCCAAACATCAAGTGTTACAATATTATCCTCCCATGTCTTCTGTTTTAAATTGTTTTATTTTCCTTTTTTAAATATTAAAGTGATTTACATCATTACGTCTTTCCCACACAGCGGCAATGTGAGTGTGAAGACGGTGACTGTGGACAAGAAGATAATTGTGCCCGAAATAACCCACCTACAGCCACAGAGACATGAGGACTGAGTGCTTGCTTTCGTTTTTTTTTACTGCTGTAAAAATGAGCTTTTTTATCTAGTGTGTATGTTTTACTTTAACACTTTCCATTCCTGCCTTTAAATTGTGTTTTGATGCACAGTGCTTGTGTGTTTTTTTGCAGTATTCACTTTAACTTGAGTATGATTCCACTTCTGCGGGTAATTGTGATTTAAAAGGAATTTGCCTTTAAGTTTATTTTTTATATATATGTTAACAAGTTCTTTAAGTTAACAGCTTTTGTGTTGTTATTTGTAAAGCAAGTGTAAAACCTTTATTTAACCATTTTATAAAACTTTTATATTCTGTGTATTTAATGTAAGACCTTTGATAGAATGTTCTCAGTCTTTTGTACGTCAGTCATAAATGCATGAACACTGAAGAAATGGGTTGCAGGATTTTAAAGTCAGATGTTTATTTGCATATGATTATCATATCTCTTCCCATGTGACAGAATCCCTACAATAATGCAGGGATTGACATAAAATTAAGAAAGTAACTTTAAAAATGTTTCTGTGATTTAATAGGCTATTTATGTATTTACTATTTTTCATAAGCATACTGACAAGCAATATTAAAGCGCTATATTTTAGACTTTTTGTTGTCATTTATTTCTAATGTTATTGAACTCGTGAATATTAAGTTAATTTCCTGTTGTAATGAGTTAAACTAGAGTCGGTTCCTGCAACTTATCATCGGTCTTTGAAGATAAGGAACTGTATTAAATCGACAAATTCGTAAAAACCGGTGATTAAACACGCAAGTAAAAAACCTTTTAATCGGAGGCGTGTAAATTAATCAACAAACGGACATCTTCAGGAAAATCTCTGTATGTTATGCTGTCCGTGAGATGGCAGCAAAGACTAGCCTATAGTGTGCACACGACCTGACAGTGAAGACCTTTCCTCTTATCATAATCAGCTACTATTAGCACATAATTAGAAAATCATCATTACTAACTTTGATTTTGTATAAAGTGTAAACAGCTCGTTTATAATAAGCCGCTACTCTCTTCATGGAGAACGGTATAAACATTATAAATGATTAATTACCAAAGTAACAACATTTATTACTACAGATATCTATACCTACAGTGATGATCATAAATGTAAAGGTATGGGAACAGGTCCTACTGTGTAAATCAAGCGTGATTACGAAAGAATAGCGTGTTATTTACATTCAGAAGAAAGAGTTTCAGTTCACAGAGGACTGTGTGTGTGTGAGCAGGAACACAAACCCGTGAGGCTTTTAGAGAAACACAGATCGTGATTTTGTTGGTTGAACTATTAGATATGTTTGTTAAACTATTATTGCTTAACTGTAACCTAGCGGTCCATTAAAATGGTCTTGACCTTCATGACTGAATCACTAACATCATAAAACAAACATCATTTTGACAATTAATTCATTGCAGTACAATCTTTTAATTATATATATATATAAAAAAAAAAACAGTTTAGGAAAACATTCCTAATGAAGTAACATAAATCGCATGCCATTAAGTAAATGTCAAACTGTAGTGTTGACTGCATTTGTCAAGCAAAGCCATTCAAAAGAAAAATAATAAAATAATATTTTTCTTTAAATTATGGGAGCACAAGTCCGACATTACCCACAAACCAACATTTGGTAGCAGACCAAATAAAAAGATTTATTGTAAAAAAAAAAAACTTAAGTTTAATAATCAACAATAACACTTGATTTTTTAAAAAAAGAACTTCTGACCCTGTTTTGTAGCCTGTATTCTTGGAAAGTGTCTGATGAAAACAATTAGGTTCTCCAACAGAAGATTTGACACTGAAGGTTTTGATCAGTGATAATTTTTTTTTTTTTATGTATCCCAATGTGTGAAGTCTTGTAATTCCTGTACTAAACCCTTAGTATTGACTGTCCTTTGACTTTAACTGGGTCTAGTATCACACACACTCAATTTCAAACAGATGCAGCTAAAATTCAGTTTCTACATCACAAATAACAATGTAGTGGTTTTAAGACACAGACCTTCTTCATATCCATATTCTGGCAGCTTGACAATCCTAAGACGATTTGAGTCAATTAAAGATTTAATAACACTTTTAAATGTTTAACTCAAGTGGCCTTTGACCCTTTTTGAGCGACCTTCAAATGAAACACTGGAGTGCAATTCAGTGGTAATTAACTTGTTGCATCATGTCTAACAGTTCAACCATCAAACCAAAACAAGGTGTAACTGATATTAAAACCAAACACACTGGTTTTTGTTTTTTTCTCCATAATCAAAAAAGCAGTAGTGACATTAGATTAAAATATAGATGAGTTGATTATTGAGCAATCTATTTATGAGAAGTGCAAGCGTCCTGCGGTCTTAAAAATTCAAGTTTTTCACTCTCAAGAAAGAGGGGTTTCACAGTGATTCCACATAGATTTGGTTCTTAAAAGAAGTCATTTTTTATTTTATTTTACATTTTAATAATCTAAAGAACCTTTTTTCCACTGTTAAAAAAAAAGGTCCAATGGAATGATTCCATGGATGATGAAGGTTCCTCATGGAACTAAAAATTCTGTTAAACATTCTTAAAACTAAAGGTTCTAAAAAGGAAATCTGTGGTTTCATGAAGAAACCCATGAACCCATTCTACAAACAGTTGTTTAAAAAAAAAAAAAAAAAAAAAAAAAGGTTCTTTATTGACATCTGTGGTTTCATGAAGAACTTTCATGGAATCTTTCCATTGGACAATTAATTAATTAATTTATTTTTTAACAGTGGAAAAGGGTTCTTTAGATTTTTAAAAATGTTCTTCACACTAAGAAGAGAATGATTCTTTTAAAAAATATTCACTGAAAGGTTCTTTCGGGAACTAAAAATGGTTCTTCTATGGCATTGTTGCAAAAAACCTTTTTTGAAACATTTAATTTTAAGAGTGATAGTGAAAAATGTTCTTCACACAGAGTTAAAAAAATGGTTCTTTTAAAAACCGTTCTCTGAAAGGTTCTCGGAAGCAAAAACAGCTCTTCAACCATCTGAAAACCCCTTTAGGAAGTTTCATTTTGTAAAGTGTGATGATATGTCCCGTATGATAGTGCCACAGACACATATCATCTCCCATTCCTCACATTCCACTATTTCCCAGCAAGCTTTGCAGACGTGCCCCGACAAGTCCCAGTCATTACTGGAGTGGTTGAGGTGCTCCAGAGTTCCCCACCTCAATGTATCAACAGAACTGAGACTTAACCCCAGGCGGATTTCTAAAATTACGCTACTGCTCTGGTGTAAAACCAACTTTGATGAACAATATTTCATCACAGACACTTTTAATCACTAAAGAGCTGATAACAGCATGTTTCCAGCCTTCATGTGTAGTGTTTCTTGTGAAGTTATGATAATAGAGTAACCTACGCTTCTTCAACTTCACAAAGTCAACAACAGCATATTCGTATAGGTATGGGGCAAGTACAGACACCTCGCTCATATAGGCCTGGTATGATTCAGAGCCTATAGGGTTGATTCACGCTGTTATGTTAAGGACTGTCTCAGCAATGCAGAGAGACATGTTTAGCAGTCCTGGGCCCCTCTCCTGACCATCCCCCACCCCGGGACTAGCCTCCCTACATTCCTGAAAACATTCCCTTCCCCCTGCTAACCTGCAACAAGGGAGGGTCCGACCCGTGCACCTTTATTCGGCCCTTTAGCTCCAAACGAAGCCTCATGCGATGACGTGATAACTGAGGGGAAATGGCAAGTCCACCGAAACAAATGAGGCCTGAACTCAGAACTCAAGTCCAAAAAGAACTGATTTTATTTCTCAAACACATGCGTTGCAACAGTTACATTTGGAGGTTAACCTACGAAAGGGGAAAATCCACCACTTGTCTCCCAGGGGTCCCGCGAGCGTTGAGCATATCAGAGGCTAAATGCTATGACAATACTATTGCACTGCTAGAATGGATGGTACAGTAGTGCAACATCGTCAGAGCAGCTGACCTCAGCACATCAGCACGTGGACAGAGGGACAGCCATCTTTTCTGACCACACACTGCTTGTTATAATAATAACATTAACCGGCATCTTCCACCTTATCAGCAAGAATATATATATAAAAAACTAATTATATTTTTCAAATTATTTTCAATAAAAAATAATAATTTACATAGGTCTTTTGCTATATATATAGATATAGATATAGATATGGATAGATAGATAGATAGATAGATAGATAGATAGATAGATAGATAGATAGATAGATAGATAGCAAAAGGTCTATGAAAATCATTTTTATTGAAAATTATGAAATAAGATTGACAAATTATTATTTAAAATTGCTTCTTTTTTATATGGGCATATATGTGCATGGTTGTGAGTCAGTAATAATAATAAAAGCACAAATAATACTTTCTTGAAACTGATTTGAAGCAAGTTGGTTTAAAGTTTACAGTAAATTTGCACAGTTTGTCAGCTTTCATGGTTTTCCAGGGCTTCACATGTTAAATAATGTCAGAGCAGGTGAGGGGTGAGAGGTGAAGGCCATGGAGGGAGGTGGAGGGCTCTTTCTATCAGCCAATGCCCTTTTAATATTGCACTGCTCTTCTGATTGGCCAGTAGTACAACAGAAAAAGGGCAATGGACAAAACATGGTCAATATTACCATACAATCCTTCCCCTCATTACATTTGATCAGATGCATTGCATTTATGTATATTTGATTTTCTATAGTTAATGCACATCAAAGGAAAGAGCAGCTGACATTCATCAAAGTATTCCTCCTCACTACCAAATAATTAGTCCACACACAGTGACTAAATGATGGCAATATCCGCTAAATAAATTCAAAAAGAAAACTTGGCAAAATAAAAATGAAAACCACAATAAAAAAAAAAACAAGCAGATCTTTCCCATGTCTCTCTGCTTTACAATGAAATCTATTTGTTTTAGTTTTAATAATGCAATTACATAAAAAGTTACATTTTAAATGAATGTTTCTCTGATCCAACTTCACTTTCTCCAGGAGCTGGGAATATGTCAGGACTTCTGACAGTCTCGGTTAAAACTATTCCTGAAACAAATCGAAACAAACTTTACGAAAAGAAAACAAAAACAGAGTGGCAGTTATTTTGCTTTTTTATGCCATGTACAAAACACCAATGACAATCTTACTTCATGGTGCCCACACCTTCCTTGTGAATTACCATGATTTGTCTTTTCAAGCCTTTTATAGTACAAGTTAGGATTAAAAAAAAATAATAATAAAATAAATAAATAAATAATAATAATAATAATAATAATAATAATACAAACACTTAAGTATTTCTTTGCCTTGAAATAGCTTTTAACAACGAAGCTTAATTAAAACTTATATTGACAGCAGAAATTTCCAGGCCACTTTTGAAAATCCCTAATATTTGGTTTTCCAGGACAGTGGGATCTCTCTGAGGTCTATGAGCTATATATTTACACACACAATTAAAAAAGAAAAATACAAATATATTTTAAAAAAAACACACACACACACACACACATATTTAAACGTTTTAAATACATTAGTGAGAGCTACTGAAATAAGAAAACACTTTAAGAGGTTGCTTAATTTACATTCACATTTTCAAAGACTTGTTGATAATCATAATAAACTTTCCGAATTACTGTCTACACCTAATGAATTCTACAATAATTTACATTCGAATTCTGACCGAGTTAATAATGGAATTGAGTCGAATTAAGCGCACTCGCCGCTTTCGCGTGTTTGTTTTGATTCGGATTAAATGTAAAGCATCACTAGCCCAACTAAACTTCAGCAAACAAACGAAATTACAGTTAATAACGGTGGCGCGTTTACATTAGCTCAGATTCACACGGTTTAAGAAGGTAAATCGTACCGGATCACTCCATCAGAGCATGCATTTAAACACTGGCAGTTCATCTCGCCTTCCCTTGTTTTCTTGGACAGCAAACCCTGCGCACATAAACGCTGCAGACTAACGTTACAGAAGAGATCTCGTACCCCGGGTCTGATGGCACACGGTCCTGATGCGCATGAAAATTAGGCGAGTGCATTGGTCCCATCCATCCAAACTCTCTTTTACGCCCTACAGCTCCCGCCATTTCCACCCAATCATCCCAAAAGCATGAAGAGCACACAGTGAACCCCAAATTCATGAATGGCAGCGAACCAAGGGAGGGACACTCCGTCAGAGAGAGAGAAAAAAATGCAGAGGTAGAGTGAGAGAAGAGGAAAAGTTGAGTTAAAGGTGCAAAACCTGGACGCCTTCGTCTTCGGTCCTTTTTCAAACGGTAAATGCATTAAGACTATCCGTCTGCGAGAGCGCGTAGTTGAAATCTTACCGCGTGGCTCTGCGAAACAAACGAGCAAATGTGAAGACGCGCGGCGTCGCGGCCTTCCAGCGTCAGACTCCATCTTTGACTAGTTGACATTCAGATCCAGCCGGAGCAAATGCCTCATTTGCATGCGCGGCGCTGATTGGTCCGCTGCTGCGCTAGTCTCTGCCGTGCGACCGCCCATTGGTTGAATTCTCAGCTCCTCGTCGCTGTGACTCGTGCTGTGATTGGATGCAAATCTGATACCGCCGCTGCATACTTTAATTGAACAACAAATACGCGACGCACTGTGTGTCTCATTCACAAAATCCCCATCATCACCGGATGACACTTCTGCCGAAATGCATGCGTTCGAATTATATATGATGACAATTCCTTGTTATATTATATGATTTCTTTATTATTAGCAGTTTTAATGCAAAACTCAATACTTAAGGAGGGTTTGAAATGCTATGTTTTACGCAGAAACGTGAAATCCAGACTCTCTTAATTTTCTGTGAAAATGATGTAAACAGTCACATGAACAGAGATGTTTAATTTCATTTTAACATTTGAAAGATGATGTCTATGTCAAAACACAATAAAACATCTCATTTAGATAGAACCAGCGCATGAGGGACATAATATTTTAAGCTGTTTTATGTTTTGTTGATTTCTTTGTCTACTAAATCTTGATCACAGATGTAAGTGAGCACACTGATTATCATGATAAAATTAGATTTTTAAGTATTTCTTACATTAAATGAAACAAAAAGGAAAAAATGCATTTAAAATGAAATGAAATGAAAACATGATGCATCTATGCACTGGCTCATATATGTCAGCTATAACTGTGATCAGAAATCAAATTCTGTTAAACTAAGATTTTTAAAACTTTTTTCCCCATTTGTTTATTTAGGAAAGGTGAGGAACATATACATCTTATTCACATGCACCTTTTGTTCTTGAAGCTTATATGGCTACAGGGCTGCATAACAAAAAAACACAGATTTAAAAAAAAAATAAAATATTGTAACAGTTGAGAAATATACACCTTTCTTTTGTGAGACTTTATACACAGATTACAGACATGGATTTTGTGGGTCTGGCCGCAGCAGTGGGCTGAACCAGGGCTGATTCTGGGTGGCGCTTGAGCTTTGATTGACATCTGGAGGAGGGTAGTGGGCTGTGAAATGTGGCATTCTTGGCCAAGGGAGCTGAAATAATGGTATTGTTTAGTGAGAAAGGGCCCGTTCCCCCCCTTTCCCTCTCACTGTCCCCCAATCTGAAGGGATCTGATTGTGCGGTTACTCTGTTAAAAGTGTTTGATGTGGGTAATGCATTCAACAGACTGCGAGGAAAACTAGAAGGGATGTTCTACCTCTGTCTTTCCGTTGGCCATTTAAAATCATAACTGACTCCAGAGACACACACTCGTCTTACTCAACAGTAATGCTTGTTTCGTTTTTAATAGTAGCATATATTCACAGAGAAAATGTTTTACCACTCTACATTAATGAACACAAATTATATATATGTATACACTCATGCATGCACATACACGTCATGTTATGTAACTGTAAAAGTGTTCCTTAAAAGTAAGTAAGAAGGGCAGTGGAACTGTATTTTGTATGTGCAGTTATTTTGGAAAGCACAGTTAAAAGAAATCAATTAAATTCAAGAATCAAGTTTTTACCAAAATATTTGTATTTTTCTTTTCCTTATATTTGTATTGAATAACAACATATTTGAAATGAACACAATAAAACACAAACTAATTTTGTGGAGGAAATGAAGTGCTAAAATGCTTTAATAAACTTGTGGCTGTTATATTAAATATTCTGAGAATTAACAACAAAATGACAGCTGGCATAATTCGCAGGAATGATTTAGAAATGTGTTTAAATTCAATTGTACAGATCTAACTGGATTTCATCAGTTTCATCATGTCACCTCTGATTTCACAGTACGAAAGACAGGCTTTCACGTCTTTGGAGAATAAATTTATAATAATTATTTAGGAAACTAGGAAAATGGTCAAGTTCAATTTGTAACAGAAAAACTGATTTACACAGAAAGGATGGAATCAAATCTGCATGAAAATAACATATGTAATTGATTCAAATCAAAAGTAGCAAACACAGACATTTCTAATTAAATAAAAAAGATTTCCTTTGGTAGAGAAGCTCATTTACATTTCTTTGGAGCCAAACTGTCATTTTCAATTTGGGATAGTGTCTTGTGTCTCTTCAGGGTTTTGATTTAATAAATACATTAAAAATAGAAAGATTATTAAAATTGGAGAACGTGAGAAGGTGTTTAAAATATAATTTTCAGGGTTTTAGGGTTTAATTCTTGCTAGCTCATAAACTATCTACTGATTTAACCCATAAAATCATAGAAATGTATCTATTTAGGCTGATTTAGCAAACGTTAAGTAATATTTTTACTTAAATAAAAACAGTTCATTTAGATGATACTTTATGCTCTGATTCATAATTCTGAGTTTAGTTTAGATCATTCAAATGTCATTGAAGAACAAACTAAAATACATTTTAAAAGTCACACAAATTTAATCGAAAGAGATAAAATAATGTTAACCAAAACTGTTTTATTTTTTTTGACTGTTCAAACACTATTATTTAATTTGAGTTAATTCGTTTTAAATGCTTCCTGTTTGATCTCCAGCAGTCATACCTGAACGCTGTTTCCGACCGAGAACAGGAAACCTTTCAAACATGGGAGGTAGAGTTTTGTTATTGTTCTTTCTTTTCCCCAATTCCCTTCCTCCAAAAATGTTCCTCCCCTCTTCCTCTGCCCTTTAACCTTTCCCTGCCTACCCTCTTCTTCTCCATCTCATGCCTCTCTCCCTCATGGATCAGTGCTGATAGACAGTCATTGATCATATCCCGAGCCCAACAGAAGGTTAATCGCTGGCACAGTGGGTGGTGACATGGACGGGATGCGAATCCCTTTGAGATTCATCACTCTTTTTGGAGTTGAGACCCCACCTCCAGTTTACCAGCACTTTCCTCCCCCCTGTTTTGCCTTAAGAAGTGTCGTCTTCCCTTTCCAGCCCAAAGCGGGTGTGTTGAGCGCATGCCCAGCATTCCAGCTGTGTGGTGAGGAGTTCCAAACATCATAGCATTTCTGTGGGGGATTCCAGCCGCATTCTGAGCTTATACATGCCCGGGACGTTTATAACACCTTCACACCCGTCCTTCATTCCTAAAGCCACTGGTTGAGGTAACATTCCAGAACTAAACTGACAAGGAATTGTGAGGGGGAAAAAATCAAAGCAATTATAAACTATTAGAATTAGATGGAATTAAAAAAGCATAAAGAAACAACAATTACTTATTATTACACGAAGAATCAGCCTGGAGTGTACGAGGTCTTTAGTAATCTAAATGTATTTACTTGACATGAAATTCTGGAAGGTGACATGTCCTGACATGTGAGATGTTTTTTTTTTCTGTGCATCTGTAAGATTTTTTAAATGTTTTTGAAAGAAGTCTCTTATACTCAGCAAAGGTGAATTTATTTGATCAGAAAAACAGTAAACAAAAAACTAACATTGCCAGGTATTATTACATTTTAAAATAACTTTTCTATTATAATGCATATTTAAAATGTAATTATTTCTTTGATGGCAAAGCAAAATTGTGTCACGTGATTCCTTCAGAAATCATTCTAATATGCTGATTTGCTTTTCAAAAATACAGATTATTATTAGTTTATATATATATATATATATACAGTCGTGGCCAAAAAAATATATATATATATATACAGTCGTGGCCAAAAGTTTTGATAATTACATAAATATTGGAAATTGGAAAAGTTGCTGCTTAAGTTTTTATAATAGCAATTTGCATATAATCCAGAATGTTATGAAGAGTGATCAGATGAATTGCATAGTCCTTCTTTGCCATGAAAATTAACTTAATCCCAAAAAAAAACCTTTCCACTGCATTCCATTGCTGTCATTAAAGGACCTGCTGAGATCATTTCAGTAATCATATTGTTAACTCAGGTGAGAATGTTGACGAGCACAAGGCTGGAGATCATTATGTCAGGCTGATTGGGTTAGAATGGCAGACTTGACATGTTAAAAGGAGGGTGATGCTTGAAATCATTGTTCTTCCATTGTTAACCATGGTGACCTGCAAAGAAACGCGTGCAGCCATCATTGCGTTGCATAAAAATGGCTTCACAGGCAAGGATATGGTGGCTACTACGATTGCACCTAAATCAACAATTTATAGGTTCATCAAGAACTTCAAGGAAAGAGGTTCAATTCTTGTAAAGAAGGCTTCAGGGCGTCCAAGAAAGTCCAGCAAGCGCCAGGATCGTCTCCTAAAGAGGATTCAGCTGCGGGATCGGAGTGCCACCAGTGCAGAGCTTGCTCAGGAATGGCAGCAGGCAGGTGTGAGCGCATCTGCACGCACCGTGAGGCAAAGACCTTTGGAAGATGGCCTGGTGTCAAGAAGGGCAGCAAAGAAGCCACTTCTCTCCAAAAAAAAACATCAGGGACAGATTGATCTTCTGCAGAAAGTATAGTGAATGGACTGCTGAGGACTGGGGCAAAGTCATATTCTCCGATGAAGCCCCTTTCCGATTGTTTGGGGCATCTGGAAAAAGGCTTGTCCGGAGAAGAAAAGGTGAGCGCTACCATCAGTCCTGTGTCATGCCAACAGTAAAGCATCCTGACACCATTCATGTGTGGGGTTGCTTCTCATCCAAGAGAGTGGGCTCACTCACAATTCTGACCAAAAAACACAGCCATGAATAAAGAATGGTACCAAAACAACCTCCAACAGCAACTTCTTCCAACAACCCAACAACAGTTTGGTGAAGAACAATGCATTTTCCAGCACGATGGAGCACCGTGCCATAAGGCAAAAGTGATAACTAAGTGGCTCGGGGACCAGAATGTTGAAATTTTGGGTCCATGGCCTGGAAACTCCCCAGATCTTAATCCCATTGAGAACTTGTGGTCAATCCTCAAGAGGCGGGTGGACAAACAAAAACCCACTAATTCTGACAAACTCCAAGAAGTTATTATGAAAGAATGGGTTGCTATCAGTCAGGATTTGGCCCAGAAGTTGATTGAGAGCATGCCCAGTCGAATTGCAGAGGTCCTGAAAAAGAAGGGCCAACACTGCAAATACTGACTCTTTGCATAAATGTCATGTAATTGTCGATAAAAGCCCTTTGAAACGTATGAAGTGCTTGTAATTATATTTCAGTACATCACAGAAACAACTGAAACAAAGATCTAAAAGCAGTTTAGCAGCAAACTTTTTGAAAACTAATATTTATGTAATTCTCAAAACTTTTGGCCACGACAGTGTATATATATATATCTATATAATATTTAAAAGAAATATTTATGGTTAATCACTTTTCCGGAAATCTTTTTGATCTTTTTTTTTTTTTTTTTTCCAAAATTCTTTGATGAAGAGAAAACTGAAAAAGAACAGCATTTATTTGAACTAAAAATATTTAGTAACATTATAGTCTAAATGTCTTTACTGTCACTTTTGATCAATTTAATTTACCCTTGCTGAATAAAATATTAACTGGTGTTTTTTTTAAAGCTTATTGAACCCAAAGTTTTATATGGTATATTACAATTGTCAAGTTGATAAATCTTAAATTGTCATGATTTTTAATCACTCTTTTACATTAACTAGATCATTTTAAATGTAAATTATAAATTATATAAGCTGTTTTATTATATTATATTATATTATATATACTGATGTATGCCTGAAATATTTGTATTTAATATAAAAATAGTTAAACAAGAATTATAAAAATATAATATATATAATGGTATCACAGATTTAAAAAAAGAAATGTTCTAAAAGGGGGTTTCACAGTGATGCCATAGAGAGAGAGAGAAAAAAAAGAAGACCCTTCCCCAAAGAACCTTTTAGTGAACAGTTCATAAAACAACCGTTTTCTCCTTTTTGTGAAGAACATTTTTACTAACTTAAAGAACGCTTTTCCACTTTAAAGAATCTTTTGTGGATTGGAAAAGTTCCATGGATGTTAAAGCATCCTCATGGAACCATAAATGCCAATAAAGAACCTTTATAAAGTTCCAAATGCTAAAAGTGATATTTTATATTTCTATCTAATGTTCCAGCCACATGATTTTTGTGTTTATAGTAGCCTACTGAAATGTTACTCCAACTTTTAAATTAACCAGAGAACCTAAAATACACATTTTCATCAACTACTAACAAATGTATTCGGCTTCTAACATCATTTTTTTTAGCACTGCCGGCGCGCTCTGTGAGAGCCAGAGGTCCAAAGTACTTTCCAACGCATGTGTTCCTCAGTAGCTCCTCCAATCCATTAACTAAACTTCAGAGGAATTCCTCACTTCATTTGACAGAATACATGCGGAATGTACACAGGGGTCAAAGGGCAGCAGGCTGGAGGAGCCCACAGGGGCACGCAGACCTTATCCAAACAAGCCCTGAGGGTCGGGGGGAGGAGTGCTGGACGTTACTTTAAAGATAACCTATAATCAAAGCATGCACCTACATCCGCCCTTCATCAGTCCTGCTCAGTAACTCTACACCACTTACATTCTGTATGATTAGAAGCAAACAAATAAAGCTTCGGCTCTTATTATGGAACAATTGACTTTCTTTTCCTTTAATGTAACACTTGCCTGTTTACGTAAGTGAATAAGTGTGTGTCAATAACATCTGCTCTTTCCATTCAACACACTCCTCATCCAGTTAACTTCATACTGTGGCTCAGCCATGCGACAATCCACACCGTCCCAGTGGAATCCTGCACAGCCATCCAGACCGAGGGCCTTTGGGTGCTCTGGCCAATGTGTGAACAGGGGTGGACCCTAGAAATTCCACAGCCACAGCGTCTCTCTAACACTTGCTTGACCTTAACGACCCTCGATAACCCCCCTCTCCCACAACCCCGATGCCCTGATGGACATTTCAAAGGCCAGCAGATTAACCCTACAATGTCTCACATCTGATGTATGAATTTCTAAGGCTTCTAAATGATCAGCATGAGCAAAACTTTGCTGATAAACATGTTGTACACAATCTACATGCATTCTGTTGTCTGATCAATATTTATTTTTAGCAAGTAAAACGTATTTTCATATAACTGTAAAAACAACCATCTTCAGGTTGTGGTACAGATGTCTTTTTGCTGTAAACTTTACTGATTTTTATAAAGTAAATGTAAGTATAACTTTCATATTGTTATTAGTATTTCAAGATGAACATTTACTGGACTGAAGCAACTTAAGTTGATTATGAGTAGGCTAATTATATTACTTTATACATCATTCTGTATATCATGTAGTATTAAATATGATACATCAGGCTTTGATGAATGATGTTCATTTCTCTATCATCATTGCATTGGATTGTATGTTTAGACCCCACAATAAAAAACTACAGAACTTTGATTAAAATAAATAAATAAATACATAAATAAAAACTTATTTTGTCTTACTAAGACATAATATTGGGAGATATAGTGTCAAGTTATATTAACATGCATTCTATAATTCTGTTATTGTTCTTAAAAATCTCTTGAAATTACACTGCAAGCTATCATTTCATCATGCTTTAGTAATAACAAAATGCACCAAACTGCATATTTTAATACACATTATGGTATTTCTTAATTATGATTCTCCCGTATCATGCTATATGAGCCATAAAAGCTTGATGTATCAAATATGAAACAAAACATAGCACACATGCAAATAAAAAAAAGTTTAATTTGTCTAAAGGTTCCATAAAAAATAATAAAATAATTCCCCACTATTATTTAATATGTCTTGTTTTACAGGGTTAAAATGATTTCTTTAAGTGTGACGTGTGTCATTATCGGGATGCCATGCAGACATATAGGCCTACAGATAAACTATTTGCAGTTTGATTCTTCTCAAAAAGTAAATCATATTAAAACCTTAATAAAAAAAAAGAGCTATATTTCAAGCCCAATTAGATTTGTGTTTAACCAAAAGCTGTATTTGGAAACAAATTTCGCCCAGTCGTCTTCTCAGCCCAGCACTAGCAGTGTGTTGAGAGCCTGCTCTCTCTCTGGTTGTGTTGATTCGGCTCTCCACACGTGCACGAGCGGCCATTTCCCCTCGACGCGCCTCTGCACGGGAACTGACGTCACAACCTCAGTTAATTATGGATTCAATTATTTAGAAGAATATTTTTCCGTATTAATGCACGTATTATACATCTTATAATCTTAACACAAACGTATTGGTTTCCATATTTACATTTGGTTTAAGCCTTACAGTATTATTTTATTAGTTATTCTAATTACAGAAATCCTATTAAATAAAAATGAAAGTTTATAGAGTCATAAAATAGAGGCAGGGATGCAGTGGCTGTGAGAGTGAGCTGCAGTGAGGTTACATTGCCACCTTGTGGTCGCAAAGTGAACGCCATAAAAGAAATTTATCACAAGTGTGACTTTCCATTATAGTAAGGTCTAAAACATAATAATGAACTCATTAGTCACTCTTAAAAAATTCTGTAATTAGCTAGAAGGTCATACTGGACCAAAAACAAATACCACTTACGACCAGCTTGTATTCAACCAGAAACACATATTCACACTGCACGGGTCTTAATGCACATGAATAATAATAATAAAAAAAAATCGTTAATTAATTTCATTGCACTGTGAAACATACAGTTAGAGTCATGTTTATTTACAGCAGAATCCTGACAGAGGAGAACAAAGGGGAGGTTATGATTGCTGAAATGTTTTCAGTACAGCTCATTTGGATCCACATTTCACTACACCTTTTAATTTATTTATTCAAATCTTTTTTTTTCTTTTTTTTTTTTTATACAGAATCCTTTTGGCTGTTAATGTTGATAGCCCAACAGAGCTCAGCGCCCTCTGTAGGCAGGGGTGAGGACGATGGAGGAGAAAAACAAAAAAAGATTGAAGTACAAAACGAAAACCCACAGCATTAGGGGGAAAGTGGAGAAAAAAATACAAATAATCGGATAACAACAAAAGCAATCTTCCATAAAAAAATGAACATTTTAGCTTACTTTCAATGCAGTCATCATGATGGTCATTTATATTGTTCTTTTTTTTGTCATGTCTGTAAGGGTGGCAGAGGGACAGTGAGGTGGTTTTTGGGTAAAACGGTGTCCGTGATGCTCAGGTTAACCTTGTCCCACTGCCAAGCAAACGTTCATACTGAATATTCAGGCAACGCAGTGCCAATGTTTGCGCGAGGTTCAGGCCGGCCGCGGGGGTCAGAGCGGTCCAGTCTCGTTGCCTCCTCTCCGTTTTATGAATTTTCTTGTGCGACTGTTCGTCCATGACCCCATGTCTGCGTCTCAGAGTTTCAGAGTGTCGCACTAGCGCGGTTGCTCTGGAAACGCAGCTTTGAAGAACGACACGCTGTACAATTGACATGCAAGGCCAGACGACTAACAGATTAAAAAACAGGTAACAACAGGTAAAAAAGAAAAAAATAAAGAAACAAAAAGCAAACACACACACACACACACACTCAATTCCAGTTTCACCATTACAGAGCCAACTGGGTTGAAGGAATGACTACAAAAAAAACAACTAATGCTTGAAATACTAGCGGAAAATTCATTGTTTAAATAACTGAGCTTAGTACGATCCTTACCCACTTCCCCCCATGAGCACGACTGAGCTCATCTTCAGCAGTCCATCCAGAGCCTGTGGAGCCAACGCCATACATTCATACATAAACACAAACGCAGATCATACACAACCTTGTCTTCATTGGCCGAGATGACCGGCCCGTTGCGATGGAAGAGTTTTATGGAAGAGGCAAAGAAGTGACCTATGCAGATCAATTTATGAGGGCAACAGGAAAGAAATTAAAAACATTTCCCATTTGCGCAGTTTGAGATCGAAAAGTTACGAAATGAAAACCGGTTCCTATTTAAATTCATCCTCGCTCTTGTTCGCTCATGATCTCACGCACGCTTGCACCTCGACATGATAACCCCTAATACATGTGTACACGTATATACATAGAGCTGTACGCCCCCACAATTTATAATGCATCATTTCTGTATATGCCAAGAATAAAATCTTTCTAAATAAAATACATGTTTCTGCGAAGGAAGGGTTTGTTAGAAAAGGGAAACTGGCGGGCGGGAGGGAGGGATGGATGCGGGTTGGGTTTATCAGAAAGGGAAAGAGGAAGAGAGAAGGAACGGGGAAAACGAGGCTGTCCTCTACTGTGTGCTGGTCCCTTACAGGGTCATCGACATCCCAAGCTGTGGCAGAATCTACGTTCCTCATCCACAGTTCGTTTAGAGCAGGAAATAATAAAGAAGTCTCAGTCTGTAAATCCATAATGATGCCAAACGGTACAAATGGAAACACACTTGGAGCTCAAAGGAGCTCCGGTTCATGTCCAGACGACGAGCGATCCGGTAACATGTGGCTGAGTCCGGGGGAACAGGAAAGGGTTGATGGGATAGAAGGAAGATAGAGAGGGGAAGGTGGCGTGATAAAGGTGGAATGGAGCTGAGAAAGAAAAGAGGTAGAGGAAAAAAACACATGTATGATTGGAGACGTGAGGAGCGCATGAATCCATCTGGCAGTGAAGTCCGCGAACAGCTGTTCATCCACTGGCTAGAGGATGACAACGGGAATGAGGGACGATGAGAAGACGAGTGCTGTTCCTCTCTTCCGACCTCTCTCTCTCTCTCTCTCTCTCTCTCTCCGGTGGGTGGGTGGGTGGGTCGGTGGGTACTTGTGCTGGTCGGAGCTGTATCATACCTCCAGGAAGCGGGAGCTGCTGGACTTGGTGTGGAAGGGCTCGGACCACATGCGCCGTAGGTCTCCCTGTGGAGCACCAGACAGGGGAGTGTTATTTACATGTTTTGTGCATAAAAATAAACGATGGACCTTTTCAGAAATGTAATGGGTCAATACACAAACTCACACACACACAAACATATAAAACTTAAACTTAATATAGGCTACTACTAGGGCTGGTCCGAATACAATTTTTTGAGATTCGAAGCTTCGGAGAGAGGGGGCTGAACATATTCTTCTCTCGAACACCGTGTGTACACCGGACGCGAGCGGCATGGCGCGACAAAATACGACAGAATCTATTATGCTGTCTACACTGGATGCGGCGCGCACGGCAAACAAATTCTCGACTGTAAACTGCTGCTGCGTTCTATTTATTTTATTTCAAATGATTTTCAACGGTCGCTTTGTCTCGTCTAGTGTAGACAGACTTCAGCTGTTGCGGGGCGGGCGACACAACTGTTCCGTCCAGTGTAGACACAGTGTAATAAAACCAGGAATCTCTGTGTGTTTGTCTGTTTGCATTTTTATTATGTCGAGAACCGTTCATCCAGTCGACTTCACGTGTGGCGGGTGTGGCGCTGCGGACCCAAGGGAGCGCAGTGTTGCATTTTGTTGCAATATGGACACATGACACATTCAGAATTAATAAACTTTTAACAAACTATAGTACAGCGCGAGCCAGAAGTGGGCAGGGCTTATATGCTCCGAAAAAAACACAGACACTGCACTAGTGATAGAAAACACACAGATCTGTTAAGAGCAATACTTTTAATATAGACAAATTATTATTAGGCTTTCCAAGCAAATAAAGTGCACGTTTTTATCATGTGTAAAATTACCGAACGAATATTCGAATAATCAACTATTCTGGTCCAGCGCTGGCTACTACAATTCATTTTTTAATTAAAGTAAAAAAAAAATAAAAAATAAAAGAATAGGTCAGTTATTATTTCTGATGTACACATTCACACAAATTATTGAAATAAAACTAAATAGACTTACGGAACAAAAATCTCTAAGAAAGAACAATATTGTTCAAGTACAAATAGAATAAAAATCTACCAACAATATTATTCATAATAATAAAGTTTAATCAGATTTTACAATTTTTTTTTTATTTGATCTTCCTTGTAAATATCTAGTTTATACTAAGTTAACATAAATAATATATTTTATTATAAAAAAGTAATTTCCCATCTACTATATCTGCTCTTATCTACTTATCAGCTCTGAAATGTGTTTGATATGATGAATAAAGTGCACAGTTTAATTATATAGTCTATGTGAGAAGACTGATGCATGTGATAAAAGCACAATGTCCCAGTGCCCATCATTCCTGCACACTTATTTGACCCATTAGCCGCGCATACAAATATAAGATACAGTCACAGACTATTACAGTAAATGTCAGTGGGTCTGCAACCGCATTACAGGAAGTTACAGATAACCGTGACATTTCACTCAGCACACTTTCATCTGTCACATCAGAGGTTTGACAGCTAGTCTTATCATATAGTTACAAGAGACGAGCACATACCAGTGTTTATGCTGCCATCAGTACTGTTCTTCTATAAAACAGCACAAACCTGTGTAGATCTGTGTGGATATAATTACGTCCTCATCTCGTTAATGCTCATTCACTTACTAACACTTATTTCGCCAACAAGCACCAAACCTTTATTTTGCCTCACCTTCTTTACTGACACATTTGATCCCACTGATCTATCTACTGCATCCGTGCATTTGGTTTTAAAGGGACAGTAGCCTAATTTAGTTGCTGATATCTGTGCCGTTAATATTAATCAAACAACAAAAAGAAAGAGAAAATCACATACTGCTCTTGACTGAATCGCTTTAGTTACCCTAATAAGGATTGATCTAAATGTAATGAAGAATGTAACTGTACTGTAATTAAAACAATTCAGATGACTAAAATATGACTAAATCTAAATGGCCTTTTCATCAAAAGACTATGACTAAAACTAAATCAAAATTTGCTGTTAAAATTAACACCGGTTTGAACAACCATGGATATTTCACTAACATGTTTAATTGTGCAGAAGCGCTGATGAAAACAGCACAGACCTGTGTGGCTATGCTTACATCATCTATGATTACATCTGTTCAATCCATGAAGGTCACACCCACCCATCCACACACACACACACACACACACACACACACACACACACCCACCCACACCCCTCACCACCAATCCATTCAACCAACAACAAAAAAACCTTATTCATCCTTTCATATTATTAACAACTATACCAACCAGAATACAGGTCAACACAATTTAAACCACAGACCTACATGGAAACACATTGTGTGAGCTTCTTGTTTCAGAAGATGGGTTTCAAATTTAACTTGCTAATCGTAATTTGCTTTTCCCTGCTTTATTTTTAGGCACACACAACATGCTTTAACAGATTTCAAAACATGATTTTATCTTGCTGATGGTTATCATGTCCAACAAGTACTATAGCATACCTTGACACAAAAAAAGGTAGTAAACCATTTGTGCTTCGACATGCTACATATTTGACTTGGCATGAACGGTTTGGGTTGTTCAATGATTATTGAATATTTGCCCGATGTCATGAAGAAAACCTGCATATTATTTCTTAAGGGTGCATGTAGCTACTGTAACAGCATTTTTAACTTCAATAAACGTGTAAAAACATTCCACAATTGATCGTTTCTATGGAAAAGAGAGGCTGTTGCCATGGCGACGGCACTACACAGCCAAATGATCAGATTATGTTTCACCACATGCAGAACAAAACATCTGCCACAGTGAAAGGAAGCCGGCGTACATTTGATGCTTCAAGAGAAGGAATGCGATGTACCCGCAGAGATGCACAGGTGTGTGCGCTAGCACATAAATAATGCAGCAACGTGTAACGGATACGGCACACACCTTGCTCAGATAACCGAGCGATGACCCGATGTACACTTCTGCTTTGTTTCGGAGCAAGTGAGGAAATGGCGATTCTACGAAATTAAGTTGACACTGTTTTGACGTTCCTAGAAATGAGGCCCTAGCCTCCCTGTGGAGATTCTGCTGTTGGTGCTAACAGACACACCTTCAGGTAGGCCATGGTGAGCAGAGGCAGCAGGGTGAAGGGCACCAGGTACAGGAGGGCAGGCTGGGCCGCGCGGTGAATGCGAGAGGCCACGGTTGCAGTCAACAGACCTGAGACAGGAAGACAGAGAAAACCATCAAACACGCGTAGGAGCAGAGTGTTGAATCTAAAGCGTCACAGTCAATAATATTAAACAAGAGGAACAAGTGCAGTCAGATGACTGAATGAACGAGTCTTTTTAGTGAATCAAACACATTACTGTATATTGTTTTTTAAGGCTAATGTAGTTACTGACTGGTTGATCACATAAGAGTGCATTTTGCCAGTAGTAGTTTATTTAAAGAGAAGCCACTTTTTTTTAGCATTAATATATATGGGATTGCCATGCCTAGTGTTGAATCACTCTTCTGAACTATATCCTTTTCTCATGAGCCTCATGTGTTTTGAAATGGTTTGAATCAACATGATAAATCTGGAATAATCAAACTCATGTTTTTTTTTTTTTTTTTTTTTTGTAGACAAACTGATAAACAAAACTGTAAATAGAAGGACTGACATACCTACAGATAGACAACAATATGATAGATGGATGGACAGATGGAACAACAGACAGCACAAGAGATGGAAAAAAGAAGAAGAGGTGGACAGACACAATGATTTATAGAGCGATAGATGGAACAACAGACAGACAGAATTATAGATAGACTAAAGCCCAAAGTATACTTCAGTTTTTGTACGTGCAAACTAGCGTAGGGGTGTGATATATATGTAGTTTACAATAGTATTGTAATTGTTGTTTAAACAATATGCGATTTGACATTATCTAGTATATCGCAAAAACTGAACAAAAACACACCCAGAGAGTGCATGCATACACTACATGATGTAGGTTAGACTCCTGCGCGTGCCCGTTTAGTTCACGCTTTCACCGTGTGATTTAGTCTATTAAAATACATTTAGAATTCCCTCAAAATTCAAGATAAGGGAGCAAAAATGCCCCCGTATGACTTTTATATTTATATAATCTGATACAGTTAAAAGTCTGTGCAAATGCATCTAAATAACACTTTAGATGCAGGTTCTGTGCCACTTTTCAAAACTGTGCCGTGGCTAAAAAAAAAGCTTGGGAAACACTGCAATAGACGGAATGACAGAGAATGACAGACAGGCAGACAAATGAAATGACAAACCGACCGAATGAATGATAGATAGACTGACAGACAAGACTGAATTAAAGATACAGATAAAAATCAAATTCTGCTGTAACTCTTCACAATCCAATCCAACCTCTTTATGTGAGTGTGTGTTCGGATGATCCGGTTTGCGATACGCACCAACAAAGTAACCAATGAGGGTGCAGTGGAAGTAGGAAACCCGCTGCATGCGGCCGGACATGTTGACAGAACCGGGCACTTCTCCGTTGGCCTGTTTCTTATAGTTGTCGTATCGGAGCACGAAGCACAGCAGCAGGCCAGGCATGACGATATCACCGATGCCCAGCATGGAGAAGTGGCTGCTGCCCGTGGAGCTGGGGAACACCAGCTTTCCTGGCAGGGAGAGGCGGGGGATGTCCCGACCCATGCCGGGGCCCAGGTGCAGCTTGCGTGAGAGCACGTCGAGGGGGTTGTCGGCAGGCTGCGTCGCCACCTTCACCATCACGTTGCTGTTGAAGATGTAGGCGGAGAAGAAGACCTACAGGAGAGGGAGGGAGATGAGTCAGAGGACAGACCAGCTTGCCCTGCTGTTTTAAGACGCTGAGAGAGAGAGTGATGTCAGGCTTGTGTAAGCGTGTTTGGAGTGATTTGAGACACTGGCGAAAAGGTCTCGACAGTCAGCACTGGGGTGGGATGGGGAACACGTTTCAGAGTTGCAACTACAAATTATTTGATGTGATCTCGTGGTTAAAATCTGGACTTGCAACCCAAGGGTCACAGGTTTGCATTCAAATGGCACTTAACTCTAGATTGCTCCAGGTGCATTTATCTACATAATAAAGCATCTGTTAAATGAGTGCTCACAAGAGAATAAGTAAACAGCCTTTACAAGAATACTTCTGAAACAATTTAATGTGCTGCAATTACACGCTTTATGGCACCAGCTGGGTGGAGTGGTATAGCAGTATATGATGGTGACATTAGATACACATCAGTCTAAATTGGGCATGACTGCTTTAATTATTCGCATGTGAGAGTGACAAAAAAACATGAATGAATCCGAAAATAAAAAGCAGGATGTTTTCCAAACAAGTCAAGGAAGAACTTGTTACTAAGCAATGCTTTTAATTCCTAGAAAGCACCACTTTGAAAACAATTTAGACCATGATTATTTAGGGCTGCATGATTATTCGAAATCAAAATGAAATAAATCACAATATGGCTTTTTAAGAAATTAAGACAGCCATAAATGTTAGTATAGAATTTTACAGTAAAATATTGCAAATAGCAATACAATCTTTTTTTTAAATTTAGCAATTTTTAACAATGAACCAATAATAATAATTAATATTTTAATACTACTACTAATAATAATTATTATTATGTATTATTATCTTAATATATAATTACAAAATTTTGAAGGGTTTTAAAGGTTTGTATAAGAGAAAAAAAAAATCATAATCAGATTTTTCACCCCTAAATTATGCACCCCTATGAATGTGTGTATATTTCACAACAATTTTAGAGTCAGGACTATCCATTTCATAATATTAGTTTTAGCACTTTCATATTTAACTCAAGTTACCCGTGCCAGGCTTGTTCATGAATAATTATATTGTTTGGTTTGAATCCAATTAGTTCCAAAAAAAAAAAAAAAAAAAAAAAAAAAAAAAAAGAAAGTAAAAAGCTTATGTAACTTGAGAGATATTTACCGGCTCACCTAGAAATAAAGAAAAATCTTTTAATAATAATAATAATTTTATTTTTTATAATATATTACACTGAAATTCCAGGAAAAAATAGAATATGTAAGCCCAAATTATATATTTACAAAACTAATTTCAAGCATTTAAAGTCACCATGAAACTGAAGAAGTGACGGATCTTTTCTTCTGTATTGTGACATACATCAGAGTGAAAAAGGTCATTGAATAAGAAAAAAATAAGCTTGCATTCAATTATAAGAAAAAGGCAGGGTTTATGCGAACTAAATGATATACGTCATCAGAGAGAAGTCTGGCATTTTCTCAGTAGATTGATTTATAACATGCATTTAGAATACAGATAGATCTGTCGTGCCAACTTCAAGCAAAAGCCTTTAGATCAATGGGTTTTTAAGGCATTAGAACTTGTCTAAACTACTGGTAGTGTATAAATGGTTACTGTGACATTAAATCACGCGTGACGTGATACGAGGACTTGCCATCCATCACTAGGAACCAGTGTGACTTGCTGCATTAATTGCTTACCCAGAACACATCATAGATGAGGAGGCCTGACAGCAGCAGGCACGACACCTTGAGACTAGGCAGCCGCACAAATGCTATCATGGCCACACAGAGACCCATGGCAAGAGCTGCGGGAGACAAAAATCATATGATTGACAGAAAAATACCACCACAAGACTCCATACAGAAAAGGCAGTACGAGTTAAACCAGAGGACGTGTTTACATCCTCTTCCTACACACAAACACAGTAACAGCATGCTGACGTACCGTCCATGAGCAGCCAGTGGCCCGTCAGCACCCAGATGAGAACCAGCATGACAGAGAGCGAAAACGACAGCAGCTCCGCCAACGTGAAGCGGCCACAGCAGCCGAACGAGATCCTGCAGACAAGAGACACGCTGGCTCACACGCTGAATACACTAGCAAACACACGTCACTCGGCTGAGACATCAGGCTCTCTTTTTCACACCCCAGCATCTGATCTCTCACACTGTTGTCCATTAATACACAGGAGGAATGTTTCACCCAAAGCAAACAGAACAGATTCTAGATTACATCGTGAGATTGAGTGAAGCCACAAGGCAAATCCCTGTGAACAAACAGGTTCACTGTCTGTGTCAGAAAGATTTTAAAAGCAAACCTTTCAACCAACAAATATCTTTTAAGTGTTAATGAACTGCCTTGAGCAATAAACCTAAATAAATGTATGTATGTATGTATGTATGTGTATATGTATATATATGTATGTGTATGTGTATGTATATGTATGTGTGTTTATATATATATATATATATATATATATATATATATATATGTATATGTATATGTATATGTATACATATATATACATACACACACACATGTATATGTATATATATATATAATCAATGTATCTTCGATGTGCCAAAAGCAATGTATGTATATATATATACATATACATACAACATGTGTGTATGTATATATATATATATATATATATATATATATATATATATATATATATATATATATATATATATATATATATATATATACACATACACACACACACACATGTATATATTATATATATATATGTGTGTGTGTGTGTGTGTGTGTGTGTATATATATATATATATATGAAAATAAAAAGTTTCATATCTAAAATTTGGATGTAAATGTATGATTCAAAAACAAACAAATGTTTCAGATTTGTGCTGTTTCTATATCACTAGTATTCAAACTAAAAAACAAATCTGACACATTGATTATGTCCAGAATTTTCCTTGCTTTTGACATTTGTTACTGGAACAGTATCACAATATTCATATCTGTAATTGTGCAGTATTCTATTATTATTTTGAGAAATTTATTTTATTATTATTATTTTAACAAAATAAAGTACTTTGTCATAAGTTTGTTGGGGATGGGAAAATACATCCACATAATGAGGGGGAAAAAAATAAAAAATAAAATAAAATAATAAGATTCTTAATGTTTTCTCAAAAAGGCAAACAAAAATAAATTCTCATAAGAATTTATCATCATCATCACAAAATGGTTTATATTCATATCTACATTTAATTCAATATATAACATTTTATATTTATACCCACATTTAATTATTATTTAATTATTGTAAATGCAATTAAAAAATTTTAATGATTTTTTTTAAACTATTATTAATAAAAAGTTGGCATCAGCTGTTTATCATTAGAAATCATGTACACATGCTACTGAGGGAGACAATTAAGTGTTCCTGAGTGAATGTCAAATAAGATTTATATCTGAATAATTTGAATCCCAATGAGACACGGTTTGTTGACATGAACTGATGTAACTGCAGTTAACCACAAACCGTTCTGACGAGTTAGTAAACATTTCATACTTGTTCTGTGGGGAGCAGGGTTTGGTCAGATACTGGCACATCGGCAGCAGGAGGAATGCAAACGCGATGGTAGCTAGAACTGTGAAGACAGGATAAAACAAACACAAAGGATTACGTAAATATTACTCACGCATATGATGACACGGTGCAGAGTATGAACAAGGTCAGTGTGTGAGAAAGGAGCGGTGGAAGGTCACTGGTGTGTCTGCATGCGGAACGTACCTGCAGTGCATATGGTGAACACCACCTGAACCGAGTCGAAGAAGAAAAACATGACGAGCAGAGACACAGAGGCTCCGATGGGCAAGAACAGCGCCTGTGTGGAGTCTATGGTCTGAATACCTGTGCAAATGCATGAGACGATTCAGGTTCTCTTCAGAAGAGCACACTAACACACTGTCAGCATTTCAGAATGCACTTCACCTTCCGTTTCTAGCGTGATAAATGAAGCAGAAGTAATTATAGCTGTTTTTAATTGCTTAGTTGAGGACTCACTGTTGTTAGAGTTGGCATTGTTGAAGGAGCCGGTGGTGGGGTTTCCGTCCTTGTCCTTCTCCTGGTTCTCACAGTCCATGTTTAATGACCTGTGTGGACAGACATGGTTTACCCACAAACCTCCATTTCTCTGCCCCCGGAGTGAACCAACAGCAGAGCTGCATGAGTTTTATTCTCTGTATCATTAGTTTTGACAACAGTCACAGACAGCATATTTAAATCTGAAGAGAATGAAACACAGGCTTTTTAATATGTTGTACTGTTTCAGTCACAATTATCTTTCAAAGCCCATGAATATGAGTTTTGTCCACTTCAAATCTGGAAAGACAAATTTTTCATTATCTAAACAATCAACTGCAAAATTCATAAAATATAAAACTAAATGAAAGATAAAACTAAATGAAAAATGTTTAAAAAAAAAAAATCAAGAGAAAGTAAATATATCAGAAAGATTTTTTTTATGTTTTTGAAAGATGTATCTTATGCTCACCAAAATACGGTGAATAAAGTAATATGACATTAAATATTGAAAATAAATTAATAATAAAAAATATATAAATGTGACCCTGGACCACAAAACCAGTCTTAAGTCGCTGGGGTATATTTGTAGAAGTAGCCAAAAAAACATCATATGGGTCAAAATTATCTATTTTTCTTTTATGCCATAAATCATTAGGATATTAAGTAAAGATCATGATCCATGAAGATATTTCCTACCATAAATATATCAAAACTTTATTTTTGTTTAGTAATATGCATTGCTAAGAAATTATTTGGACAACTTTTAAGGTGATTTTCTCAGTATTTTAAATTTTCTTGCAGCCTCAGTTTCCAGATATTCAAATAGTTGTATCTCAGCCAAATATCGTCCTATCCTAATGAACCATACATCAATGGAAAGCTTATTTATTCATTTTGTTATATGGTGTATACATCTCAATTTTGAAAAATTGACTTAAGACTGGTTTTGTGGTCCAGGGTCACATATATAAAATGTATTCCATCTTCAGAGTCACATGATCCTTCAGAAATCATTCTGCTGATCAAAAAAAAAACATTTATTATCAGTGGTGCATCGTAAATGATCCGTGATCCGTACAGACCAGACCCCATGGTTCGGCACGCATGCGATTCAAAGATTAACTGTTAAATTTAACCATCATAGAGTTAAAGTTTATTGTTTGCATGTGTTTTGTCTTGCCAATTTTAAACCATTCAAGCAAAAGAGAACATGTGCACTGTTTTCTACCGCTGCCGCACACATCTGAATCGAGCACACGCAGAGAGAGAGAGAGAGAGAGAGGCGCTATTCACACAGACTGATTCCTCTTTCACTCTCTTTGAACTGAAACATAAACAAAGTTATTAAAATACTCGTTTTGGCAAGTATTATGGTAAACACAGTTCAGTTATGTCTTAAGTGAACTGAAACAGCTGAGAAAGAAAGCAGATGTGTGTCAGTATATTAGGTACGTACTTGTTTTATTACTGACTTTATTAGTGCAGCTAGTAGTTTTTGCAGTGGTATAGAAGCACTTAAAAGTAAGCTTTCAGTAATAAATGAAAAGCAAACAGGTTTTTTTTTTTTTTGCTGATCCGAAAAATGATCCAATCCGTGACTCAAAATCCATAATATGTTCCGAACCATGAATTTTGTGATCTGTTGCAGTTGTGCTGCTTAATATTTTTTTGTAAACAGTGATGTTTTTATCAGGATTCTTTGAAAAGGACAGCATTTATTGGACAATGAAATATTTTGTACCATTATAAAATGTCTTTACTGTCACATTTGATCAATTGAATGCATCCTTGCAGTATTAACAGTATTAATTTCTTAAAAAAAAAAAATAATAATAAAAAAAAAATATTATTAACTTATTATTAACTGACTCTGTATAGTACTTCCTTACAGAGAAGAGAATGTGTCTATTTAAAAACATTTATATTTTTCATTATAGTAGGTTTTATTTTCATTTTCATGAATACGTAGATTATACAACTAACATCACTTGAGATATTTAGTGACATTATGACGTACAATTCAACAATGCTCAAAACAATAACAATACCACATGATTACATCTGTAATGTAAAAAATGCACTTGATCAACAAACACAAGCTTTTGTGACAGCACTGGTTCCAGATCTGCGGCTCAAGAGATGAGAGCTCACCTGAAGCTGCCATAAACGATGAGGAGGATGGAGATGAGGAAGGTTGACACCTGGCTGGAGTCGACAAGGGAGTACGCCCTGAAAAGACAAAGGATGTTTTCAATTACTGTTTCCCACAACAAAATAAGACGAAGGGTGCCAGGTCAGATATATCGTACAACAGACACAAAGATTGTCACCCTGTACGACCTTTCCTGGTGCAAACTATTCACGCCCTTGTGAACACAAGCTGTCAGTTTTTGATGCAAGTGTGCAGGTGAAACATGAATCAAAGCTCAGTCTGGTCCAGCTGTTACGGAGCCGTGCATGAGAAATGTCTGAAGTTACGGCATTCTCACCCTCCCCGAGCTCCGCCGAGTGTCTTGTGAGACCTGCGTTTGCCTTTTGTAAATAACAAGCTTTTCGAGAAAGAGGTCAGGCTGCACGCTGAGGACACTCTTCAAATATGATTACAGCAAGCAAGCGACAGTTTCTTTGCTGGGTAAATAATGTGCGACTGCAAACAAAAGCAGACTTTGTGTGCATGTATGAAGTATGCATGAATAAGAAAAACGAGAGCGAGAAAAAGTAGGACGGAGTGCTGACCTTATCCTCAAATGACACTCTTTACTATGGACAACAAATGGTTTGAAGAAAACTCATCAGCAGTCACAAAGAGGCCTAAGCTCAGCTCTATATGTAATGATCCTGAAACACAGGATATACACACATATATACAGGGCTCCAGACTAACACTTGTGCCAAGCTCTACAGACCTCTAGCACTTTATTTGGTAGCACTGAAATAAGTTATAATTATTAATACTACTAACTAATAATATTTCATGCTTTGTCTCTTGGAATTGAACATTTGACCGTAGTTCAGTTGAGAGAAGCAGTAACACGTACATGCAGATGTAAATGTATTTTCATTTAACAAAAACAGTAACATCGGTTAAAGGTGCTGTATGCAAGATTTTGACTCTACTAAAGCATAAAAATACCATTATATATTTGCAGATATTTAAGAAACAT
The DNA here is from genome assembly GCF_018340385.1 of Cyprinus carpio. NCBI lineage: Eukaryota > Metazoa > Chordata > Actinopteri > Cypriniformes > Cyprinidae > Cyprinus > Cyprinus carpio. Next base: position 5,359,314 of record NC_056581.1, on the reverse strand, counting down.
GCTACGTTAACATGTTTGTTTATCTGAAAAACAATGCTACTGTCAGTTATTCTCCTTTGAAAATGTGCGTTCCGGGCCGGAATGTCAGTATTTGTTTTGGTTTTTGAAACCCACCCACTGTTAGTTTATCCAATTGTATCTCGGCACCCCGGGTTGCCAGGTGATGGAAAACACAGCGTATTTAATTTCATTCATCGTCAAGTGCACTCGTTTCTGTTTGTGTCGTCAATCTGGCAACCTGCATGTGCATCAAGTCTGAGGAGGAGGTGCTGGGTGAAAAAACCCTCTCCAATATTTTGAATTTGGACTGCAATACCTAGTTCAACCACTCGGTGTGAATCCTACATAAACAGCACCTTTAAAAATTGTAACAAACTAATTTTTATAAAGTAAAATGTAAATATTCCGACTGGCTGAGTTAGTCTGTAAACTTCGTAGTTCTATAAACTGTATGGTTAATGTTATGAAAAAGGGAGCCGAAACATTTAGTATAAGAGTCAAAGACGAGGTGTCCAATTTCAGTGTCCACATCAAATTGAATTCACAAAGTAATTTTTTTAACCATGGAAAACGTCTTAAATGCAAGTAAAGTGTTTTATGTTTCAAGCTAATTTTGTGGAATTAAAATGTCAAAATATGGGTGAAATAATTTTCCTTTGTCATTGTGTAACAGATACATTTACGTAAAAATGAAACAACATACTTCTCACCAGCACTCAATAAAATACATAAAAGAATAAGTGATCATACAAAATTTTATTATATTTTTAATGATTAAAAACAACTTGCTGCCAAATGGGTAAAACCTAGTTTTCTGAAATATAGTGGCAAAGATTGGTAAAGATATAAAATTACAATTGATTAGTTTTTGGTGCTGCACTGTGATTCTTTTAATGTCATCTAATGATTCTGGATCTAAATATTCCTGACAAGATTTTTTTGGTATATGAACTATTGTTACACTGGATGACATTTTAGTGGGTGTCTTCTGTAAATCATTGTAAAAATGTATGACAGTCATTGTTTTTTTTTTTTTTATAATGTAACAGGGCACATTCTAATGTATGGGGAAAACCCCCACAAAATTTCAAGCTGTTTTAATCATTTAGCTACTGTTTCAATGCTTGAAAACTTCTTTTCGCCTTTGACCTATAAACAAAAAAAAAATAAAACATACTATAGCTTAATAACAAAAAACACTAATTAAATTCCATTACTCTTTAAATAAATGCCTACATTAAAATATAATAAAATTAGATATGAATATCCCCAGATTGCCCCACTACCATGATTACAGTCTAGTGTCACTACAGTAAATGAACGATATATGTTTTGTGAATTGCAAAGCTAACTAGATCATTGCAGCACAGTGTTTCTCCTGTTTTCTGCATCAGTTTGTTGAGAATGTCAGCGCTGATTCATCTGGCTTTAAACTGTTTTACATCACAGAGACATTAGTGGCTTGTGGAGAACTCCGCAGAGAACCCCAACGCTTTTTACTGGATCTCACAGCACTGTTTAAAAATGGTCGAGTGGTTGAGACCGGTCAGCGAGAAAAGTCCTTTGCTTTAAGCTTGCGCTGTGCTGTCTTTTGGGCTGAGCTGACGGCCCGCGTGGGGCAGTTCAAACGTTTAAGCCTTTTCGTTTCACTTTTGGCCCGTTTACCCTTTAAATGATTCTCATATGCAATGATATGGCAGCGGTTATCAGTCTGTCAAATGGTTGTGGTACCTCTAAAATAGTCACATTGACAAGAAAAAAGGTTGCAAAATGCAACAAATCAGTAGCAGTCTAGAGCCCTGCATATATCCAGACTACAGAAGAGATGAAAAGCTAGTAATGAGGGGTGTTTGTGGACACGGCTCAAAGGCAGGCGTGAGGAATGTGTGCAGGCCCTGTGAGGGCCGTCTGGCCCCTAAAACCCTATAAAACTGCTCAACTGAGCTCAACTGAGCTCAGACTGCCACAATGTTTCAGAATCACAAGTGCCCACTGGGAAAGAAAACCACACATGTAAGACCCAAATGCGGTTATTTAGCAATTTCCATTAAAAATTACTTTATTATCTTGAATTCCTGAGCTTTAATAGACTATTTACATAATTAGTGGTGTTTGCTAAGGCAAGCAAAGACTTGCATGAAAGAAAGAACCAGACCAGAATATCAGAGACTTGGGGGTGGCTCTTTTGACTCAGAATAATTGGCCACAACCTAACAACCACCCAGAAACTCCCTAGCAACTAACAGAACCTACATAACGTCACTCAGATTTTCTTTTGCACCTTGTTTTTATTTTGTATTCCAACTAACCTAATTGTGGCGAGACTTTCAAGTAGGGCTGGGCGATAAAAAATTATATCAAAGAAAAAACATTATATCAAAGATTTATTGAACTCTTGTTATCGTTTTATCGAGAAAGATTATATCATGATAATTATCGTTATCGATTTATCACCAAGCCCTATTTTCATGGAGAAATACAAACGGCCAAGCTCATAAAAAAAAAAATAAATAAAAAAATAAAAGACTTATTCAGTGGAAGCGTAATGTGGTCAAATTTTAAACGAGTGTGTTTGGATTTTTTTTGACCACAAGTAAACATTTGTATATTAAATTCATAATATTAAATACAAATGACACAATACTCAAAAGGCATAAAAGACATCTCTTAGTGACTGAAAAACACTAGTTTCAGACAATCATTCATTTAAATGTATGAACAATATTTTAAAAACTGTTACAAGGAGCTGAAACATCGATGTAATAATCACAGGACAGAGAGTGACTGAATGAAGTGTTTGCAGAAGTCCCTTAAGGGTGTGTCCTGGCAGATTGGGTAACGCTTGATGTGATTTACATGATTACGTAGGCTTCTTTCTTGCACAGCGACATACAAGTGTCTCTTGCACACAAAAGAGGAGGTATGCACAACCTTTGGACCATCATGTAAACTACATACTTTCAGAGTTTGACTCCTGACAGACATTTCAGTGATGATTTTAAGACACTGTCGCTGCTGTTCTGTTTGCTTAATCTAACAGCTGATCGTTGAAATAGACAGTCCCTGCAAATATACAAGAGGGTGCTGAGAGGCAGAACACTGGCTTGTTGATGCATTTTTGCAAAAGCTGACTTAATTATAAAGTCACTACAGGCCAAAAAAAAGCAAAAGAGATGGATGTTATAAATTCAGTGAAATCACAAAATACAACCAAATTGCTACAGATTTAATTTATTATTATTATTATTATTATTATTATTATTATTATTTAGTACTGAACATAGTTTATTACTGTTGTTGCTGTTGTTGTTATTATATACTATGGCATGAAAATATGTAAACTTTTTAAATGGGATGATTAGGGTAAATTGTACTTATTTTGTCTTCTTGGAAACAATTATCTTTTGTAGCTTCTGAAGGACAATACTAAATTAAAGAATATGATTTTTCAAATAAAAAAAAAAAATTACACAATTATCCCGTTCATCATCCTACATTGTGTTTTCTTCTTGAGCATCAGTGAATATTTCCACCCTTTGTAATAGTTGTGTAGGAGTCCATCAGTTGTCCTCAGTGTGAAAGGATGGATATCAAAATCATACAGTCATTGTTGTACAGGATCCAAAAATGCAAAAGAAGCTGGAAAACCAAACAATGTGCAGGACCCGGAGGATTCTTTTGAAGAACAGTGAGCAGTTTAACTGCTCAGGACCAATATGTGACTCATAAACCACTATCTACAACAGTGGTTCTCAAACATTTTTATTCAAAGGCCCCCCGCCTCTCCGAATCAGTACTGCAAGGCCACTAGTGGTAGACCGATATATCGCCAATGCCAATATATTGGCCGATATTTGGCATTTTTCAAATGCCACATACACGGTTTGTTTGCACATCAATAATAACAGATACACGTGTGCCTAATCTATAATAGTCTTTACCTTGATTACAATCTTCATCCATCAAAACTTTACCAGCACGACACTGACTTGCTTTATCCAGCAGAGAGCTGTAGTTTGTGTTATCGTATGCTCGTCTGTATTTCACACAGCGTTAAGAGAAATGGTTTGAGCTGCTCTGAAACAGAACATCACAGAATACTTCTTTTTAAACATATTAATAATAAAATTAGTGAATTTAATATACTTTAATTTTAAGTTATTTCACCCCCCCCCCCCATACTGAATCAAAAGCTTGTGAATCTCTAAATAATCACCAAATATCCTTTCCTGAAATATTATAATGTACTCTTTGACTGTACTCTACAATGAAGAACACTACTTAGGCCACGCAAGAAATCAGAGACCAAGGCATTTCCCACTACAATTAAAGACTATTTCTTTTTAAAGCTATTTGCTGCATATTCAACATCAGGGTCCAATTCATTCGGCTCTGAGTCAGATTGCTCACTTAGCACATGTATGAGTGAATTAACAGCCTATTGGCTGTAGACTGGCAGGAGTGTGGCACGATGCCACAGCTTTCAAGAGCAGGCACTTCCCCCTCTAGATCTCACTACCTCATTTATCTTTCACAGCCGCATCGGACCACCAGTACCTTAAGGTTTACACTAATTTGAATACAATATGTATTCGTTTGGTTACAAACAGCAAGACAAAGACAAAGTTTCCCTTGGGGCACCTTTAGCAAATTCATGAAAATGGTGTCATTCATGCTGAAAAAACTGTCAGCAAAACCGCCAGTAGGACCAATAATCCAATAGGCCATAACAAAAGTGTGGTGGTAAAAACCGCTCTGGCATGCTACACAACAAAATTCCGTACTGGGCACTGCACACAGCACTGTATATGGATTTTGCATTGATTTTGCTTGCTATTAAATGTGATTCAGTGGTATGGTACTTCCTGAATAGCAAAATCCTATTTTAAGGGACAGCTGAGTGTGGGCCAAATGCATTGCAATATGATCATTTATAACACGGCTGTTTGCTGTAATAAGTATATAAAACCTGACATTCCAGTGAACAATTCAATTTAACAACAATGTATGTTATTAGTAATGGACAGCTCAATAAAATACTGAATAGTAAGACCTGAAATGACAGGTTGTTTATCACAATTTTCTTAAATCATAAAACTGTATAGGCTAATGCTTTTTAAAGTCATGTAAGCTTCTCATTCATTACTTGTCACTTTTCAATGGCTTTTTGTGTGTGGTTTACAGTACACTAACAGCAACTTCAGTCACTCTGGAGTAATTCAGGGTTAAGTGCTTTGCTTGAGGCTTTAACCACTCAGCTGTCAGTCCATATATTTCACCATTAGTCTACCACTAGTTAAAGTCACCTTATGACTTTTGTCAGATAAACATTTGAAGAAAGTTTAACAGTGCTTCTCTCTGAACTTTCTCTCTCAGCACAATTAAAAGGGCAAGGTTTCATCCATTGTAATGTGGGTGTTTTGTACCGAGTGGAGCCAGAACCTGAAAATATTGACTATCACATATTGCCGGCACACACTTTTGAGGAAGCCTTCTGACTAAACATGCAGACAGAAGGTCAAGTTCACCACCGAGAGCATCTCAGACTGTCCCACCGGTAAAGCTTTTTTTAATTAATTTTTTTTATCCATCATTATTTGATATTATTGCCACAACGTTTACTACATAAAAAAGGACAAGCCTAAAGTATCTATTTGGAAATTAGTAAAAAAAAAAAAACCTTACTGTTCAAAAGTTTGGGCTAAGTAAGATTTTTTTTTTTTTTTTTAATTAATGCTTTTATTCAGCAAGGAGGAACTAAACTGAATAAAAGTGACAGTTAAGACATTTATAAAGATTTCCATTTCAAACAAACTTTTCTTTTAAACATTCTTTCTATTAGGGCTGAAAAAATTAATCGATTTTAATCAATTCTCATTTTTAAGAAACGTTATCGATTCATAAATCCCAAGAATCGATTAGTCTAGTCTGTCAGATAATGAACGAAACATTGTAGCGTCTCCCATCCAATAAATTGCAGCAAGTTTTGTGATTTGTTACTTTTGATATAAAACATCAACTCAACATCAAGCTTCATTTTTCAAATTCTGTCCATTTTATTATAATATTTAAATATTAAATGCTGTTTTGGCGCTATTTAATGTTGAGTGACAGATCGCTGTAGCGCCTGGGTTAGAAGCGGCAGCGTGAACTGATCTTCTCCTCTGCTTTAATAGCAGTTACAGCACGAAATAAACATGAATGAGCACCCTATGTTAAAATAAAGAGTACAACTTACCAAACTCCTCCTCATGTCTCATGTAATCGCTCAAGCAGTGTTTCAAACGTGGAAAGGCGACAATGTCACATAACGTCACATTTACCACAGAAAAACATATTCGGTGACCATGAACTCAATAGTCAGCTAGAAAAATGAACTCTAGAGAGGAGCATTTTGCTAAATATGCATCATATAACATTAATATATTTTATACTGTTCTTCAATATTTACTAATTTATGTTCGAACAATTCCTTCAAGTTTTTTTGACAACCAACATTTAAATGTTTATATTTCAAAAAGATGAATTGGAGTAGAAATATAATTATGCAAATTAAAGTTAAGTTAGTATTATAACTTTAATGTTACAAAAAATGTGTATATTTTAAGTGTTTGTATACAAATCAATAAATTTCAACCTTCCATATTACTGACTCATGTTTTTACAGCATTAGTTAAAAGATTTCTTTTTCCTTGAAAACATTTGCCATGTCCCATACCCGATATATATCCAAAATAATCACTGTTGAATCAAATCTAAATTGAATGGCAAGTTTGTGAAGGATAATCGAATCGAATCGTGAAATTTGCGTCATATATATATAATAGAAGAGTTTGAAATTGTAATACAATATTATGTTTTACTGTACTTTTGATAAAATAATGCAGCTTTGGTGAGCATAAGAGACTTCGGTCAAACTTTGAAAGAGACTTTTAAAACAATGTTACCATCTCCAAACATTTTAACAGTAATGTAAATTAATCAAATTAACCAACAACCTGCGAGGCCTACATGACATCAGCTGAAAAGGAAAATAGTTTAAGTTATTTTCTTTTTATGAAAGATTATAAAGACCATTTTCTTTGAAATAACATATACTGGGAAATTGTACACAATAAGATCAAGAACATGCATTAAGAAAGTAAACAGCTTCAACTTGGAGTGTAATAGCACACAAAGACAACAGGTCTTTTTTTTAAGTCACCGCTTGTTTGTGTTTTTGGATACAAAAGTGGAAAACTAAAAACGTATTTTTCTTTTTATCAGAAGTCAGAATTGTTGCACTATTTGACACACATGCATGTGTTGACGCTCCTTCAGTGAGGTCCATCAAGTTAAAAGGATACTCCCTTTACTGTGAGCTTTAATGTAAAATGGAAATACGGCATGACTTTCTAACATTTTATCAGAATGTTACAACTGTAAGATGTCATGCGTAAGTTATGCGCTGAGGTAAATAGCCTCAAATGCATTAAACATTGCATGCATCTGACAAGTGGACAAGCCAAAGACTGTAGGATCATAAGTTTAAAGCACATCTCATGTTAAGGACAACTTGGACTGTGCACTTTTCCCACAGCTGCTCACTCGGTGTCCTCCATTATTTTTCACATGCGTTCGCAAAATCAAAGTATACTGATATAAATGTTATTGTCCCATCTTGGAGAGAAGTGCAAGAGTTTAAAACTACATTCAGTAATCATGTTGCATTCTTTTGGTACATGTGTGGCAAATTAAAAGACCCATACCCAAAAGCTTTCAGTTCAAAGATGTGTACCATTACACTCCTAGCATCAACTAGTTTTTATGTTGCCTTGAAATCAAGTCAGTTCTCACCTTTTCAGCTGCATTAAGCAAATCAAGTAGCACATGCAATGTGACAATGTCGCATTATACAAACTACCTAAGCTCAAATTATTTGACCAAACTGGAATTACACACCTTACAAAATGCATACGCACACAAAACTGTAACGAATCATAACTGCCAAAAATTTATTCTGGCTTTTTGTTCAAACATTCCGAGGACTATAATCAGACTTGCAAAAGACTATCAATAGGGCTGGGTTGAAAAAATATTCTCAGTTCATTATTTTTAATTGATTCTCATTTTTATGAACCGATACGGATTCTTAAATCCCAAGAATCAGTCTTTTAGTCTGAGCCCTTTTCATCTGATGTGTGAATAAAACTCCACTTAACATTATATGTAGCGACAAAAAAATATATATAGCACACCTCCCATCCAATAATCACAACTTGCTTTGTAACTTTAGATATGAAACAAAGTCTCAGCTTTCAAAATCTGGCAATTTTATTACAAAATTCAACAAAGTTCTGTTTTGACATTACTGAAAACTCAATGAGTTTTAAACCACAGAAAGATGTCAAAACAGCTGATAGAAAAAGTCAAGTAATGTTGCATTTACCAACGAAAACCCATTCAATGATCATAGCTTGATATTTAAAAAAAGTAACTCTAGAGAGGAGCACTTGCTAAATATAGGCATTATATTAGGCTTTAATATTGTTTTACTAAACCTGTTCCTCAATATTTGATGCATGTTTGAATAATGTGCTTGACTTACATGCAATTTATGTTTTTTATACAAATAAATTTTAACCTTTAAAGGGATCGTTCATGAAATTATGAGATGTTCATTTTTGGGTGAACTATCCTTTAATATTATAGCAATGTAGCAAATGAGAGGGTTCCCTGTATAGTTTAGTTGAGACTTTTTTTATTTTTATTGAGAAACATTTCCATATACTTTTCCAGTTATACATCCAAATCACATTGAATTGAGACAGTAATTTAATTGAATTGTGAAATCTGTATCAATATCCATCCCTACCTATCAATACTTTTAACACAACCCACTTCATCACACTCTTAGCTTACGATAAAGGCAATAAGGCATTACAAAAAATGTTGGTTGAACTTCTTTAGGTCTTAGCCTTTAATGTCAATTTAACTTCCTATAATTGCTGTTACTTGTTATGCAGTGCTGTGGTGGGTAAATTTACTCATCAGCCACTTTGGTGGGTGACCTGTCAAATGTTTAAGACTGTCATTTTATAAGAAACCTGATGTATAGAAGCGACATAATTATATCTTCAAGTCAGACAAAAAGAGTCATCAATGTGCACGCCGAGACCACATGCATGTGGAGAGTTTTCACATTTTCAATTTCACATTTTTCATTAATGTCTTAATATAGCAGCCTTAACATGTTTAACAGCCAGTGTGGTTGGTGGGCAGAAAAGGATTTGTTCATAACCCTGGTTAACATTTCGCTAGTTCTACAACTAGACAAAGTGCAAGAGCAAAAAAAACTCTGCTTATTCCACAGTTTACTACCGCATTTGCGATTTCCTTTCAAATAAGCAGATCTTAAGATCTTAGATGTCACAGATATCAGACATGATGCAAAAATGTAATTTAGAGGCTAAAAATGTGCACTGTAATCACTGGTCTACTGCAATGATGTCACACTTGTGTTCTTTCGAGGTATACTAGACAGAAGAACCCACGGTTTTGTTATGCAGAAAAAAGGATTAAAAGAACTAACATATTTTAAAGATCAACCAAATTACGTGCCCTTTTACATATGCTAAGCTAATGCGTTTTGAATATTATTAACTGAAGTATACATATTTCATCAGACAGAAGACATAGGTTATGTCTTAAGGACAAAGGAGCTTGCTTAGCTGACATTGTTTGTTTAAATGGATTAGTGTCAGATAATTACTTGTTCACATATGGCACATGAGGTCAACAATTAAATGCAAATTACTCAGCCTGCTCTGATAATGAGAATTCAACTACGTGGCATGAGGTCACTGCATAAATACTGGTTGTTGTGTACATGTGTGTCATATATGTGTGTGTACATTACAGCAGCAGGTGTATAGTCAGTGTTACAGTTCACTGATGAAGTCGAGTGTACAGCCATGCCATATCACTTCAACTACTTCATTCAAGAGCTGCTAAATACACAACTGCAGGCAAATCATGCCGATTTCCCGGCAAACAACTTAAGCTCAACAATATCATGACTCTTTAGGGAAAAAAAAAAATTGTAATTTAAATACTGCCCTTCTGAGATATTAGAGATGCAGACGGTTATGAACACCTACATGCTAGTCCTTCCAACTTCCTGGAAAGTCCTTTTCATCGTTTTTGGCCTGGGATAACTAGATGAATGAAATTTTGAATATCTTCTTCAGTTACAAATACAAATAGAACTACAAATATATATCTTCTATCAGTTACAGATATACAGACTCCACTATTTACCTTACAAAAGCAACTTCCGAACACTATTTATCAACTTTTATTGTAAAAATATTGTACATAATTGTAAAATATATAATAGGGCTGCACAGTTAATCAAATGTGATCAGGGCTCCAGACTAACACATTTGAGAGCAGTGGCACCAACGCCACTAATGGCTTGTTTCCACTGAGCGGTACAGCACGCAATTATTTCCGTTTCCAGTGTCAGAAGTTGTGAATGGCACCAAAATAGCGAACCGTAACCTTACCACTTTTTTGGTACCCTTCCGTCGAGGTACCTAGCACAGCAAAGGGTACCAAAAGGGTGGAGCTAAACTGATAAGCTGCGCAAAACATGCACAAAATATGATCATGGTTTTTCGCATTGTCAGTGAACAACGGCTCTGTGTAGTAAATGCTGCTCCATGTGAAAGCGCGCACATGTAGAGATTTACCGCTGATTACAGAACCGGCTTTACTGACGAGATGCGCATTAATATTGTGCCGATATTTATTGTGCATCCCTACAAAAAAAAAAAAGTGTAAAATTATGACAAAATCTGATTTCTTGATGATTTTATATCTTATAAAGGTGATTTTATAATTTCAAAATATAGAGAAAAAGTAGAAATGAATGACTAATAAGCCAATAAATGCTCATCTGCTGCATTTTACATAAGTGTTTGCTTACCACAAAGTATATTGTGTTCATCCCATTAAAAATAACATTCAAACTGGATCATTTTAGAGCTTTAAAGTGCTGGAAATAGTTGTGTGAAATGCTTGAAAGTAATTGAAAAGTGCTTGAATTTCTCTCTCAAAAGGTTGTAAAAACCTTGAAATGAATGATGTAATGCATTCGACTATTTCTACCACAACACCATGGTTAAGGCCCCAGTGAACTTTGTTCTTCGTTCTTTCGTTCGTAGATGTTCTAAAAGGCTGAGCGACGGTATACTGTTTCTGAACATTCCGACACCCCCGCGCTGCTGGAAGCGGGGTGTAGATTAATTTAAACATGACTCGTGAATCTCGCACATATGCCCTAAACACAACAACGATGAAATGATGAAGTGTAGGCAATCTACCGTCAGCATATTATAGACAAAAGAATAATGATTAGCAGCAGTTTAGAGTCAAGTATCATGTTTGCAATACAAAAGAACCATGATCAGTCCTTTATGGGAAGTGTGAATGTCTCATAGTCTGAAAACTTTAGCATGATGTGGAAAAAAACATTTGAATCAGTTTTACTTTATTTTATTAGTGTTCATTTATTATATTAAACTGAATAAATTGTTATTCCTTTTTATATTTTATGTGGTTTCATGATTTACTTTTGATAAAAACAAAGGTTTATTATTGCACACCCTTTAAATCCGCTTATTGAAAGAACAACAGCAGCAGCAGTATAGTGTAACATTTATTTGAAAGGCATGTATTTGGTACTTGCTACCTTATATCTTTACTCCTTCCTTTCATTCTGTTCATGGCTTTGGGAAACTTGTCTCAAATGTTTCTCTGCGTCACTTTTTACATAACTCCAGGTCATCGACACCAAGCTTCGTTGCAATTTCTTTCTAGGAATTAAATGCTTTCTCTGAATCTTTAAAGTCTCTCCGCGAGCCATCATACAGGTGCAGATATATCTGTGCCAGCTCAGCTATTCGACACTCCAGTGTATTTATGCTGCTAGTGACTACGCCAGAGACATTGTTCTCTCTTGCCTGACCTCTGTTGAATGAGAAACGAACCGGGGAAATAAAAAAAAAAAAAAAAAAAACAATGGCACGTTGAAGAAGGCGGAGTTTCAGAACACACCCTACGATTGTGTCACCACCACGGACCAATAGAAACTCAAAGGTGTTTAGGAGCCGAACCAAACTCCCCCAGAAAGGTCGGTTTGGTCAGCTGTTTCGAACTCAAAACGAACTTCGTTTCGGGCCGATTTTGTTCGAAATGACGTCATATCAGTTCGTTCGTCGATTTCCTTTGAAGTATATCGGGTCTTTACAGTTAACCTTACTGCTTCTGGTTTCCTGACGTATGTCAGCGCTGTTTATAACAGATTTCTGTGCAGAATTTGAATGCTTCTCACTGGATCTCGCAGCACTGTTGCATCTGTGCAGTAACAGTGTCGTAAAATTAACTATGGCTCCCGAGTAAAGCTGTTCTGAGCTCAGACAAGTTTGTTTGCGTCGTGGTCCGAGCTGATAAATGGTTCCCGCTGGGCAGCTGAAATGTAGCGCGGTTTAGTTTCGCTTTGTTTGTCATTTGATGTTTCTCAAATGCAACAGAAATGGCAATGCTTAAGAGTTGAGCAACGCAGTGGTCGTGCCAGTGTGAACGCTCACAAAAATTAGTCGTACCGGCAGAAAAAATGGTCGCAAAATGCGACCATCTGAAAACACATGAAATACCACATTTAATAAAATGTTTTTACTCCAAACTCACTTCATAACGTAAGTTGAGTGTCTGAAATAAATTCTTCTGTGAGATGATGTTGCTTCTTACACAGAATAAAGCGACCAACATATTCCATTGTATTCTAAGCAGTAATAAAGGCTATGTCGATTATCATAGCATTATTGTATACTTTATTATAATAAGACAAACTCAGATAAACTATATAGGTATTGTCATAGTCGTGTGTTTATTAGTCACATTAAATTAATGAAAGCAGTTAAATCTTCTGTTTATTCAGCAACAGCTATAGGCATTTCCTGGGTTTCTTCTGCGAGGTGTATTTGGAGTTTCAGCGTGAGAGCGCCCTCTGGCCTTCGGATGGAGATTTACTGCTGATCACAGAACCACGCTTCACTGAAAGATACGCATGACAATCACAGCTTCTGCCTAATCGCGATTTATCACCTTTGCGATTTAATTTCGATTAATTGGGCAGCCCTAATATATAATAATTTTATATAAACAGAGTATATAATTTACTCTATTATTTAATTTTTACATTTTAATTAAGCCATTTAATCCTCTATAGCGTCAGATAACAATTAAGCAAAACATGGTCAGGTCAGTGTCTGAATAATTTTTGGTATATATATATATATATATATATATATATATAATATATATATATATATATATATATATATATATACATAAATGTTAAATAGTGATAAATATATAAAATAAATAATTGATACTGCATAACAATTGTAATAGTGAAATATATAGAATAATATTGTAAAAGCATGATTTGATCTAATATATGTTCATGTTAACATGTAATATCTGATTATAATTTACTTATATTTAAATATAATTTTAACACAAATATATTAAATAACTAAAAACATAAAATATTAAATTAAATATACAGCACATTTCATATACACAATTTAAAAAAATGTTTAGAATATTAAATATTTTCTGTTTTAAATATTACAGACATTAAGACAAATCATAATAAATTCATTATATTTAGATCATCTCTCAATATAGGCCCAAAACTTCATACATGCCAACATTTTTGCAACTTATCTTCACATTTATCACTATAAGCCCCACACAGTTGAAGACTGAGGCATATGCTGTCACTCATATCAACCCAGAGTTAAAATATGGAAATCACAGCTCACCATGAGTTGAATATCATGTTTACACAACACAGCCTGCGTCTCAAAACCTAGTGAGCCGCCTACCTAGACAGCGTTAGAGCATCACATCCGCATCATATTTCGAATCATATGACGCCAAGAGTGGTCGTCTAGGTAGTCAGCTCCGCAGGCTTTTGAAACACAGCCGTGTCTTGCATATGCACAGCTCTCTTCCTTAAAGACTGGATTAGAGCAGCTAATGAGCTAAAGCACCACAAGCACGACCCAATCTACGATTACCGGCCACTACAACACGGTTTCTGACGAGAAACGACGAAATAATGATAAAATCAATGAAATCATATTGATTTAATAATGTTTCAGAATGCACTGGCAGTGTTAGCACGTTGGCGCACGGCATTTCCCTTTGTGTCACTACTGAATCAACCGTATTTCAAACAAACACACATTCACACGACGGGGAATATGGTTTATTAACAGCAGAGGGGTTGTAAATGTTTTATTTGTTAGGTAAAGTGGATTAAACGAGCGGCTGGTTTGACGGCAGCTGGGATTAAAACGCCAAACCCGCATATAAGAGAGCTAATGCGCTACATTAGACCCAAAATACGCCTCAAACATTCACCGGAGCGCAGTGGTGCCGTACCAACGGCGAAACTGAGGTATAAGCACACCTTTTAGACGCTGACAGTGGCTATATGAGCGTTAAAGCGCGCTGAGTGTCAGTGTTTTGTGTGTGAATGGTAATGTTTGCTGCTGGCACTCACCAGGAGTAGCTCTGCTCCGCCATGTCTGTCAGTCAGGCAGCAGCGGCTGAGGACTCGGGTTCGGCTCTAACGATGAGATTATCTCCTCCACACGCTTAAGGGTTCGCCTTATTCACTGAGCCCCTCCGATAACAACATGGCGATGTGTTTTCCTTCGGCAGCTCGCAGCAGAAATGACAATGATTGTGGCTGTGCTGCTAACCGCGGCTAAGAAACAAAAGCGATCCGGGGGGAAAAAAACCCGAGACGTTTCGCTGACTTCAGCTGGCTGGCTGCCCTCACAAAACAGGCCCCGCTTTCAAAGGCCCTCAGATGATCTGCAGACCCATCTTGGGTGTGCATGCAGAGGGAGCTGTGTTCTTGGGTTTGCCCCGCTAGCTGTAATGGAAGCGCACGGATAGCTTTGTTTTCTATTGCGATCGCACGGGAGCGCGCGACTGTCTGCGCGTTCACGCTGTTGCCCACACAGATGAGTCTGAAGGGACAGGCTCTGCCACCAGGTGACATGCAGTATTGCAGCTTCGACATGCTCCTCAAAATCGGCTCGGCTGAAATAATATAGTAGGCCTACATTTAAAAAGAACTAGCTTGCAAAAGGCCAGGAAGATTCACATGATGTTAGCTTTGTGATGGAGTCTGTGATAGTGTAACCTTTACGAAAATTAACCATGGTTTTATTGTAGTAAAAGTGTAGTAACCATGTTTATTACCATTTGTATAATGGCCAAGTAAGACAAGTTCCTGGATCAACATCTTCTGATGATATTGGATCAATATTATTGTCCAAAAATATAGACTTAACCCAATCCCTACCCCTAAACCAAACCCTACCCATAATTTATTTAATTGGTGGGAAATGATTAACAAGGGCGTAGAAGCACCTAACTCAACAGATATTTCCTGAAAAAGTTATATCTCAATTCTGATTGGTTGATTGGAATGTTGTTCCAGGATCAACAAGGATGTTGATCCAGGAACATGTTGGACTCTGTGAAATCACGCTCGCCCTTGTTATTACATTGTTTATTTCTCAAGGCAGGTTCGTTTTTGGAAGTCTGTTTCTATATAGACAGTCTTAACTGCAACATCATTGCATATTTACACCATTATTGTATATGATATAAAAGATACAGTTCACTCAACACGTTGTCATCAATAGTGGGACATGTTGTCACAGTGGAAACCACTACTGAACAGCCTACACACACACACACACACACACACACACACACACACACACACACACACACACACACACACACACACACACACACAGTGGGCATAGAAAATAATAAAATAATCACCCCCTTTAAAATATCACATTTTGTTGCTTTGCAGCCTGATATGAAGACGGATACAGTTTTTGTTTTATCCAGCTGTATTTACTCAGTGCAACTTATAACATCCAAGTCAAAGATATAACACCAATATGTCAATAAATAAATACATAAACAAAATAAAAAAACAGAATCACTGAGTTGGTGTGTGTCAGGGTACTTGTGTCAGTATTTCGTTGAACCACCTTTTACTTTAATTACAGTCTTTAGTCTGTTGGGAAATGTCTCTGTTTTTACTAACATTGCACATCTAGACTTTGCAATATTTGCCCACTCTTCTTTGCAGAACTGCTCAAGTTCAGTTAAATTTGATGGTGATCGTGTTCACATTTTTTATTGATCCTACAAGAGATGCCAAGAGATGTTCCAAATCATTTCTTACATTCAGCTGGTTGCAGAATCTCTATTTGAAATTTCATGCTTATACTTTTTTATACTAAACAATCATTTTGGTTATTTGTTCTGTTGGTCAAGGTTGCCATTGTAATATCAGGAACACAGTTCAGTTATTTCAATCGAATAGCATTTTTGTCATGGGTCACAGGAGGTTTTATATCTTGAGCTGTTCTAGGTCTAGTTATGGACCACTATTTGTCCCTGTATGGCAGAGGATATACTAAACAGATGGTACACCAATTACAGCTCTCCTTTCCTGAAAACATTTTGTGCATTGGGTAAGTTATCAATGAATCAGTCATTAAGTCAATAAGAGGATACAATGGCAATCTCCTGCTAATTCCAAAGCCAAAACTACAGGAAAGGGCACACCATTGTTCTTTTTTCCTCAGTCCAGAAGCTCAAGTGAGTGTAACAGAGCTCAACGGCAGGGTCTTTGTGTGTAAGGTATAAAGAGCAGTTAGATAAATCCCCCTGGGGGGCTTCAGCCTGGGATTACAAAAATCTGCAAGGAGCTGTTGTTCCCAGAGATTATTCCCAACCTGTCTTTGTAACCACAACATTTGCTTAGAGAGAAGCTGCCCAGAGTCAGTGGACTACTGATTCTTAGTTTTTTTCTCATCTGTAGTCCTGCTGGGAGTTTGGCAGTGAACTCTCCCTACACTTTTTATTTCACCAAAAACCGAAAAAACGAATTTAATACATGTTCAGCATATATATATATTTCAGTGTGAGTCTACGGGATTTTTTCAGCTGTTCTATCCCATCCCTCCGCTGAAAATCAAACCTCAAACCCTAAGTATTACAGTAAAAACAGTAATAGTGTTGCAAGAGCTATAAAAAGACATTTCAAACCTCGTGTCTCAGATGTTTTTGTTTGGGAAGCATTTTTACAGCCACTTGAATGTTTGACTGAGTGCATGCAACACAATGTATGACACGACTGTGAGAGTTTAATATTCTTTATTTATCTTAGGTTTTGACATCTTTTGAAACATTAATGTGTATAACCAACAAGTCTACTTCCTCTTCACAGTATCATTCATAACCACTAGATGGCATGCCAGTGAAAGAGAAAACCAAGCTTCACTAACAAATTCAGCCAGTGAAAGATTAAGAAATGTGGGTGAATACAATCATTGTCCTAAATATATATATATATATATATATATATATATATATATATACATCCAGTGCATCATGACTTTCAGATGGTTGTGATGTATTCACCCTGCAGTAACTAGAGTCATTTAAAATAGAATAAAAATGAGTGATGTGTGAATATCAGACAAAATAGCAAATATTGTAATATTTCACTGTAAAATAAAATAAAAATGCACAGTACAGCGTCTTAATTTTCAGGTAATCCATCTAGCTTTTTTTTTTCTGGGGGGGGGGGGGGGGGGGGGGGGTGGGGGGGGGGGGGGGGGGGGGGGGGGGGGGGGGGGGGGGGGGGGTTTAAACACAGGGACTCTTAAAAACTTCTCTTATCTCACCAACAAGTGCATCTCATTACAAGTTTCAAAAGAGAGATCCATTTGTGAATCTGGAAGCGCTCCATCAGATTTGATGTGGTCAGTTGGACCTTTAGTTACGTATTCGTGATATTAAATACTAAATATTATATCAATATTATTTTTATTTAATTTTGTATGTTTTTTTTTTTTTTTGGGAGAGATTTTGAGAAATTTAGCATTACATTACTTGTTCACTAATGGATCCTCTGCAGTGAATGGGTGCCATCAGAATAAAAGACCAAACAGCTGATAAAAACACCACAATAATCCACAAGTAATCCACACCACTCCAGTCCATCAGTAAATGTCTTTTGTGGATAACTGCATGTTTGATGTTTTTATCAGCTGTTTGGACTCTCATTTTTGGGTGAACTATTCTAAGTGGACATAATAACTAGAGACGTCCTGCGTTCATCAACACAGAAAAGTCTGTCGTAAAAAAAAAAAAAAAAAAAAACACATGCACAGAATAATTGTTCACAATAAGATCTATATTATGCATTTACAATATATAAAGGGTGCATTTTCGTTTGATGCTAGCTTTAACAGATAGGTTTTTTTTCTTTTTTTTCTGTCGCAAAAATGCTGTGGACACATTGGTACAACTGTGTTGTACAGACAAAGTGAAAGTGAGTAGGTGTTGAAGAAAAAAGGAGGTTAATGTGTTAATTTTGTGGCCTGCTTTCTAGGTAATAAACTAGAATAGAGAGTGCAATTTTTCACATCATGACTTAAATAATCAATTTCTTTATAACCTGTTAACAATATAATAACCAACTTCATCTGAATCAACAGGCATGACGGGACATCCTATTAGTGCATTTGCACCGCTTGCTGTCAATCTGGTTTAAGCCTTAAATGGCGGGAAAAACAGTGTTGATGGAAACTGATCACTATTAGTTGCTGAAAAAGCAGAATGAGATGGAGAAGATAGAGGCGGTTGACTATCAGATGCTATACTTCCTGTGCACAGCTGGGGCACACCTATGCTCATGCACTCTAACAGATTCAAAAAACTTGATTACGGCTCTCATGCACCTGCAAAACTAAGTGGCGTTTATAAAAAAAAAACAACAACAACAAATAAATAAATAAATATATATATATATATATATATATATATATATATATATATATATATATATATATATATATACATATATATTCTGGTTCTGGTCAGTTAAACCTCACTGTACAATATATAAAACATATTCCTTTTAAACACACAACAAACTCAATACTGTGCTTAACTCCCGAGATAAGATGTCTAGCTTTGCTAACTTCACTTCCCTTGAGTATAAAGTTTCTGTCCATGTCAGAAGGGCACGCTGGTTACCCGTCAGGGTGAGAGATATCACTGTGCAGGCAGTGGAAAGTCTGCATCCCCTGGGTGAGCAAAGCTACTCAACACCAGTGCAAAACACAAACACAGCACCTGGCTGCTCCAACAGATGAATAATAAAGGGATGTTCTGGGTTCAATAGAAGTTAAACTAAATCAGCACTTATGGTAAAATCTTGATTACCACAAAAATTATTTTGACTAAAAATAATCACCCTTGTTTTCTCTGGAAGAAAACAAAAAATAAAACATTGAGACACTTACAATGGAAGTTTTTAAAGGAGGGAAAGCAACTGAATGTAGCTTTGTGACTTTGGAGCCCCTTACAGTCGTAATTACAGTGTATACATGTACATGTGCATTTGTTGCTGCCGTAAAGCAATCTGACCTTTTCTCGAAATTTCCTACCCGTTCACCAAAGTTGCCTTTATTATAAGTCAGTGAAAGGTGACTCAGAAGTATTTTAAACTAAAATTTCAAAGTTAAAAAAAAATTACATACAGTTGCTTTAAATCAGAAATGTGAAGATTAGCATTTCATAAAATCATTTGCATTATTTTATTGAAACGTGTCTATTATTTGCTCTCTATTAAGTTGCTCTACTCATTTTATTGTGGTTTTAAGGTTTTAGGTATTACATGGTCATGGTGAAAAATTGGAATTGGATTGAGCTTTACACTGAAAAGGTTTAGTAAGTATTGTATTAAAATCTTTTACCCCACACTTAAGTCATTCGTGTTGTTTACATCTTTGCGACTATTAAAATGGTGAATATTTTATTGGTTACAGTTTGGTCGCATTCAGTTCTTTAGTAAGTGCTTCACTGAGAAGGTGTGGTTCACTGAGCTTCCTTTAAAATGAAATTAATCAAATCAATTTAATCATAGAGGCTCTACATGTAGCATACATTACTTAAAAAGATTCACTTAAAATTTTAATTGCTTGTAGCAGCCCAACATGCGCTAAGCATCACGGTTCAGGGTGCTTTCTCGCCTCCTCTTGCTGTCTGTGTTGTCCTATCTTTTTCGGCAGCTTGTGGTCTGGGCAATCAGTGCTGATCTCACAGATCACGAGCTGACTCTCCCCCACCTGTCGCTTAATCCCCCACTCCTATATAGGTCTCTGCTTTTCTGTCTTTCATCGTGAGTAGATTGTTTGGTCTTTGCCAGTGTTCTGTGGATGAGTGCAAGCATCTTTTTCTTCTCTTACCCTCTGTTCACCTGTGCTTCAGGACTCTGGCAGCTCGAGTGGTCCGCAGTCCTCTGCCGGCCAGCTCTGGAATCTCTGCTTACCTGAGCAGTATTTAATTATTGTTGATGTTATTTTGAGTTTTGTGGTGAGAATAAAAGATCTGTTTTTTCACAAATCCTCTGCATCTGAGTCCTCTATCTATCCCAGGCCGTGACACTAAGGTGTTTCTTGTACTCTGCAATTCCCTATGACGTGAATAAGTATATCATGAACATGAATTTGTCACTAGCAAGGGTCTTGATCTGCACTCGTCAAGTGATTTTTATGGGGTTTTTAAACATAACAGTATCCCATAAATTTGTCTGTATAATAATGAGAAATCCAATGGGAAATGACCCAAATGAGGCAGTTGTTATGCATAATAAGGCCTTTAGGATGATATTGTTTGGCCATTGATAAACTGCTGTCAGGAACTCCTGCGCCAGGGCTCCAGGGTTCTGTGGAATCCGGGTGAGCTGACACCGAATCCACCGTTGATATAAGAGCCTGATCAAAGCCGCCCTGTTTCGCCTGACCGATTTTCACAGGATTACGGATTAGGGAGACAGGAAGCAGCGAGAGAGGCACGGAGACAGACAGAAAGAGAGATGGGGAAGATGGAGAATGAGAGAGACAGACAAACAGAGGGCTAGAGACCATTATAATTATGTGGAATCACATACTGAATGCAGAAATGCTTAGTACAATAATGGTGAAATGTATTAAACCCCAAGACTGAAACTGTAAAAGCAGAAACTACTTGTTTTCTAAATTTGTAATGAATGGTGTACTTTTTTTCAATGGTGCATTTTTTTTTTTTTAAAGATCATTAGTTTCTCAATACAACATTTTGGTTGAATAGGGCCTGAATAGAAAACAGGGCACAAATCTCTTCAAACATTCTTTTTTTTTTTTTTTTACAAACCAGTGTCAATGAAAGGAGATGCTTAGCCTCCAGAAATGTTGGTCGATAACCTCAGGAGTTCAAACCAAAGAGTCAAAATAAATACATAAATGAATAAATATAAACAAACAAATAATTAGAATTTTAAAATGGTGTTTGAGAAAGAACAAAGTTGCAAGTAACAGGGTTGCCAGTTTGGTCTAAATGAAGGTATTACTCAGTAGTTGCTGTCTAGTTCGAGACCAAAACATATCTGTTAAACGTGAAAAAAGTGCCTCTAATGCCATTTTTTTGTCTAATATTTTTCGATGTTGTTTTTTTGCTTTGCTATGATCTGATAAGACTGAGGTCCTGCCTTGCATATGTGATATCTGTTTCCCCTGAAACCCTTGCAGTGTGGCCCTGTATCCATCATGCACACAGCACAACCACAGGTTCATTAGGGTTGTGCAGCTGTAAAGTGTTGAAAGCTTGTAACTATTAAACATGGTGCAAGCAACTGAACACATGGGTCTTGAATAGTTCTAATTAAATAAACTGCTGAACCAATCAGAACTGAACCTTTAGTAATAACCGTGTGAATTGCAACCCAGCGTGCACGAGCAGATTAGACATGCAGTTTCTATTTATATGTGAAGGAAACAAAATATATGAAAATGTGGCCCACATGAATATTTATGCATTGTGAGATCAGGTGAAATGCTGTATTCAAGACACTTACATTATACATAAACTCACAATACCTGCTATTTTCATGGAGATGCTGTCTCCAAATCTGACAATGTTGTGTGACATGATGGTTTGCAAAGCATTTTTCAAGTGCCTGACTTTTTCTTTGCCTGCATGGACAGACAGCACATACATCACTACTCTCACAGGAGAGCTGTTTATAGAAATCTACCAGCAATTCTCACCCAGAATGTAAGTAAGCATGCCCCATCAACATGTATTTGGCTTACTGCAAAAATATACATTTACAGCTCCCTATTCTTACCCCATTCTTAGGCCACTTAAAATCCATTCTCACTAGGGTAATTTAAGAGGCCCTTAGGCACTGTCATTATGGTTGTACAAATATAATTTAAATCTCACAAAAGTTGATCATGAGATGTTCATGTGCATGCAAAATATCTCACCACAGCCCCCAACAAAACCTTATTTACAACATATCCTATTTTTTCAGTGACTTGGCTTTTAATATTATTTTCTTGTAACAAGTATTGTCTTTATGTGTTTATGTTGCACCTGATAGACTTTGTGATTTCCAATATCTGCCTCTAAGTTTCACACATTGATATTGACATTTTTTTATATACAAAGACTACATGCAATGCTTTAGAATTTGGCCAAAATTAGGCAATCAGAGGAGAAGGAAAGGTAAAAGCCAGGATGTGACAAGTGTGGCGGGGCTGAGAGCCATGGGAAAGGAGCGAGGCCGGTGGAGTAAGTGATAATGAACGACATCTGTGACATTCACCGGTCTCAAGTCCCACGGACCAGAGAGGACCAGGCCTGCACAACTTGATAGGATCAGTTTGTTCATTACTTATCCACTGATGCTCACATATGACCTAAGACCACAGGTCAGTCCCTGCCATAGTCACCTACAAAAAAGACTAAATAAAACACCACCATGTAGGTAGAGAACATATGAGAATAGTTGCATGTGCACCAGTTGTCACTTGTCGGATTGTACAATACACTGTCAGAGAAAATAAAATAAAAAAAAAAAAAAAAAAAACACTTTGGGGGGTACAACAGCTGGGACAATAACCCTGAAGAAACAACCTTGTATCTAAAACGTGCTTGTTAGCACCTTAAAATAAGTAGAAATATGTACCATCATGGTGCTACAATGAACCTTTTAGAGGTACAAAGATGACCTGCCCCAGTGTCAAGGTGTTGTACTCCTAAAGGTATGATTTTTGCACATTTTTTTTCAGGGAGTGTATGAGCTTGGGAAGGTCTTCTTTGAAAGACCAAACATGTTTTTCATTGCTGTCTAAGATTCATCTCGAAGGCAGTTAATCAGTTGTCACTTATCATGTCACACTAAGCCTACTGATTCCTTCTTTCAGGAAAAGAAATCTTTAGACTACTGAAAACTCCCAAAATTGTACAGTCCTTAAGCTGAAATGTACTTCAAAAGACAAGGATTGGTTGCACCTTGCTGTTCCCTACATCTCCCTGAATGTGTAATGCAACAAAACATGTACACGTTAATGTCTGTGAATTGTTGTTTGGGATGCAAAGCGCAAACGCACTGGATGTGGGGTCCTCAGCTGCCTGGGGTGAGGCAGAATCTTGTAGCCTCAACAGGGGGGGGCGGGAGGTGAGGGGTGGGGGGAGGGGAGCATGCTCCAATCACCCACGAGCCACTGCTGGATATTTTATTTGTCAGCACATCTATCTGTACAAGCAGGGGACCAATGGCTGCAGAGGAAGTGTTTCCTCTGTCACAGAAACAGTTGGCACAGAACAACATATTACAGCATTATCCAACCCCCTCCTGATACCTTGCCATCTTCTCCTCCCTCCCCTTCAACTCCCTCCTTTGCCTCTATCTCTCATTTTTTTTTTTTTTATTCATTTTCCTGCAAGCTCCTTCAGCCATCAATGAAATCGCAACCAACCCTGGCTGTGGACCGAACTCTTGCAGCTGGCTGAGTGAATCAGCAGGGCTGCAGAACATCTGCCATATTTTGCAATCACACAGATAACCCTCCTTATTCTCTATTCATACCCGTCATTCTTTGCGATACGGCTTGTATTTTCTTCTCCAGGGATCTTTTGGCACCCTATTCTGCTTTCTCTTTTTTCCCTCAGGATTTAAGCCTAGCTGTTCTCCCTTCTCTTCTTTCTATCTATCCCCACTGACTCCTCCCTCCGTTGCTCTCATACTCCCTCAATCCTCACTCCTCACTCACGAACACAAGCACACATACATGCTCGCACACACACACACCCCCCTCCTCCCCCATCGCTGCAGTGTCTCTTAACTGCCTTGGAGCTAACAAGAGGGGAAAATAACACACCGACAATTACAAGAGGAGGGGAGGGAGAAACGACGACACAAACGAAAGAGTGCCCAGTGAATGAGTGCATGAGTGTGAGATGACATTCAGGCTGATCTGAGGATGTTTTGGTGATTTAGGTCTAAGGGGACGGATCGTGCACTCCCTCTGCCTCCCAAGCGAATGTTTGTCTGCAGTGTTGCTGGTGAATGGACGGCAAGCAGTAAAACGGTAAGAAAGCCTTTTCCTTTTTTTTCAGTCTTCTTTCCACACACCCCTTATTCCTGTTGTTACAACCAAGGCTAGCTTCTCTGGTAGTGTCCTTGGGTTTGGTTTTGGCTTGGGAAGGTGAACATGAGCGTGTTTAGCACCTCGGGTAGCAGAATGGTATTTTCCTCCATCTCGGTGAGGTGATGCTCAGAGATGATGCTAAAGCAGTCCTCCTGAGCCCTGGATTGGCTAAACGAGTGCATGATTGAGGACTAAACATCTTTGTAATCTTGCCCACGTATTGTACCTAGTGATGCGTCTTGTGCAATGTTAAACAGTTACATATTATTGAATCTCAAACAGGGCAGTACACTAGGTATAGTGTGTTAATGCCACGCTCTGTTGGCTGGTGAATATAGAGAGAGCTGACTAAGGTGCACACCCCATGGAGAGACAGGACTGCTGTTTCTGCTGGCAGTGTACCGAAAGCCCCGTGTCGATATTCTCCTTTCGGCCATACTCCTGCTGATCTTTGACTCCCACTGCTCCACGTTAACCAACGACGCATTCGCTTCCCATCGATCGTGTCGATTTGTGTTCCAGAGCTGAGTTTGTGGTCCCCCTGTAGGCAGGCCCCTTCCTTTTCCCTTACCCAGTAAGTGTCACACTAAAATTTGGGCAAAGAGGGGCGACTAGCCTGGGTGAAAGGGTTTGTGCGTGCATGTGTGGCGAGGGAACCTGCACAGGGAGGGGTTAGGTGGCTGGAGTGTGGGGTATAATGGTGGAGAGATAGTAGGGGCAGAGGGGCGGAGGTTGATGCAGTACACAGAATGAAAGGAGAGAGAAATAAAATATATCCTGTGAGAATCCGCCAAAAACAAAGGAATGGATTCACAGGAAGGCCCACGGACCCATTACAAATGAAATCTCATTAAAATCTCAATTGTTTACTCCTAGATGGCAAAGAAATGAAAGGGAAAGCAAATAGCCTCTCCTGAGTAAAGAGAGCTTGCTTCTCTAGAATAAAAGAGTCTGATGTCCTGCGCTTATACTTTATCGAGTTTCTCAGCAGCGTCTAGGACTGTGCTCCGATTTGCCTAAATGCAAGTCAGAAGTTTCCATATGAACTCAAAAATTTATTGTCACATTCATCTAATACCAAATAATTTGAGATATGCCGTCCACTTTGATGTTACTGCTCTTACACTATACTTTACCTTAACAATAGTCACATTTGTGTCTGCACTCTTAAAAAAATAACGGTTCCAAAAGGGAAATTTTTCCACTAAAGAACCCTTTATGCAATGGAAAGGTTCCCATGGAACCTTACAGATTCCAATAAAGAACCTTTATTTTTTAAGTGTATTTTTTGTTTTTCCAAAGACATTTTAGGAGAGACAAAGTTGATACTTCAAAGAAACATAGCTGAGAACTCCTGAGCTATAACAGAGCAGTATAATTTTCCTCTGAGGAGGTTTGGCCAACAGTTACGTTAGCTAACTTCACCCCCCATAAACCCACAAACGGACCAAACTGCAGGATGATTGTGCAACATCAGCTAAGTACCAGTTAATATTTGTATATCCTGTGTTGTCGTCTGATATGATGGCTATTATGGGAGGCTTACCCTCATTTTAATATTGCTCCTCATTTGCTTATAAGGATAATCATAGACATCAAAACACAGGCATCACTGTCAGTGATATTTAGACTCTATTAACGTCAACAACAGAATTATCACAATGAAAGCTTAGACTCGAATGATGATGGTTAAAAATAAACTTCACAGCTTAACTCGCTAGGCTTTGTTTTCCATGTAGCTCATTTAACAGTGAACCAAAATCGTGCCGTAAAGAAAACCTTCTAAACCACGGAACGTCAGATTGTTATGCATTTGGGTCATGTTTTAAAACATACCTGAGCTTGCTGCTATGATAGCAAAGTGTGCATGCATACAGATTTGATGTTAATTTATATTTTACAGAAGAAAGTCCATTTAAATGTATTATTTAGTAGGTTTCTGTCACTGAAGATATGTTGAATTCAGATTCAGATCAAACTGGAGTGTTTAGTTTGTGGGGTCGTCCCTACATGAGTCTGAAGGAGACTAAAAAAATTCTGTCCATTTTAGTAAGAGCACGCTAGAAAGCCAAAACCGGGATGCATGAAAATAATGGGGAGAAAGAATTTTTAGTCAAAGTTCAACAATGATAGGAACATTCTTGAGATGGAAATGCCAAAATATACACATGCTACTTTCGGAGTGAATGCTTGAACGATCATAACTGGGTTTTGGCACAACAGCAGGGGTTTGGCAAAACACCTCGCTGGTGACCTTACATGCACTGATAGCCAGCTGTTCATTAATGCTCAGGACAAATCACACATCTGCCATTGAGGATACAGTTTCCTAACGGGTACCACTTATTATTAAAACAGTAATTTAGTTTTTATTTATCATTCCTGGTGTATTGTTTGTGGCTCCTGACCTGTTTTTTCAGTAAGATGTGTGACATTTTTAAAGGTTTGTGGATTAGTCAGATCTTTAATAGTGCTATAATAAGGAATGGCGATATTTTTACAGCTCAAATGTGTGGAATATTACAAGCATGCTACTAAAAAGTATACTAATGGCACAAAATTATACTTTTTAAAAAAAAACATAACTATGCACTTTAGCTTCAGAATTTACCCTCATGTTGTTCTAAAATATGAGTATTTCATCTTTGAAACAAAAGATTGTTCTGGTCGCTATTTTACATCCACTTACAATGAAAGGGGACTTAATCATTCAAACTGGGTTTTAAGATTTACTGATTCATAAGATCTGACTCGACGCAGTCATTCATGATTCACACATCAGTACTACTTCAAAGCTGTAAAGGCTTCAGATAACAAATCAAATGGACCATCATAATTGCACTTTTCTGGCACTTTTGCATTTTTGAGGTTTCAGTCACCATTGTAATTTCAGGAAAAAAGTGACTAGTACAATATTTGAAATGTTTCCTTCTGTGTTCTGTGGAAAAAACAAAACAAAACAACAAAACTTAAATGGGTTTAGAATGACATGAAGGTTCAGACTGATCTTTGCAATCCCACATATGACAAATAATAATCTCCCGTTTCAGCTGGAGTTTCCCTTTAAGTGATATCATATTGAAAAAATTGTGCAAGACTTGTCTTCTGACATAGATTGGCTGGAATTGAAGTATTCGGTGAAGTCAACTGAAAGGGCTTTTCTCAGTGAGAGCATGGAAAATCCAACACCCTGACAAGTTTGGGGTCAGGAGGTGACCAGGCCCTTGTTTTATGGAAACACATGTGAGAGAGGCCCTTTGTTGAATCGAAACAAGTCACTAGTTATATCCAGGGGGTTCATTTGTAAGAAGCACTTTGGAATTCTTTAGATATAGATCCATCCAAGTCTTACGTTGGTTCTGTTAAGGTTTAAATATTTGTTAGATTTAAAGTATAACCAGCTCAAACAGTCTGGGAGAAAAGTTGCTACTGAATGTTGCCCAAAGTGTTGCCATAAGTGGAAAAGGCTTGCAGTCATGTTACTGTGCAACTAAACAAACAGGCCATTTTTAAGAAATCAGTTCAGTCATTCCCATCTGAAGCCCAGTATTCTTAATCATACTGATAACCAATGTAATAATGGAGACTGTATTAAATATTTTTACTTTACTTTAAAAACTAATTTTTCACATACAACTATTTATCTACAAAATATTTTTTATTTTATTTTTTACAAAGAAAATGTGAACTGTGTTTGTAGAAAACTATGTTCTGGTTTGTTACTTGCTGTCACAAGTCAAAAGACTTAAGAAAACTATACAAACTTGGCATTTTAACTGACGTCACCTTCCCATTCATGCCAAGTTTGTGTCTGTATCTCCTTTACATGTTTGCTTATTGCACCTTTATGTGTGTTAATTTACAAAGCAAAGTGATTTGGGCATAAAAAAAAAAAGCACTGTTGTCATGTCATTCTGTCAGCAGAATGAAATGGGACCGACTGTTAATTCTGTAGTCAAGATCACATTTCTCCTGATGGATCGACTCAGTATTGGCTTTTTGTGTACAGTTGTTATCAGCAGTTTGTTCCACGGTAGTTTTGCATATAACCACTGAATGGTTTCATAATACTGTGTAGAGGGTGACAGAGAAGGAAGTATGTTCGAGAACTGAAATGAAATGACTAATTTGGCTTTTGACAAACAATGGTCTGTTGGAGTTTATCTGCAAGTAGATATACAACATATTCTGCTTTATTCTTATTTTCTAAGGAAAATTATCATGAAAACAATGAAATCTATTTCCAGTGTATTTATTATATTATAGCGCTAGTTGCAACAATTACTACATTATTAAAATCAAAAGTTGTATCTGTTTATTTAATTAATTGACCTCTCAGAAAGAAAATATGAACAGTTGTATTTTTATTTTCTACTAACAACTGACAAAGGTTAGGAAGTACTGTAACAAATATTTGTTAATTGTTAGTTAATGCTGTTAATGCAAAAACTAATTGTTCTAAGACTAATGATATCTTAAGGTGTAAAGTGCATGTATTTGTACTCTTGTAATTATTTTTTCTCACACATTCAAACAGTGTGAGAGCAGTGTGACATGCTGTTTATTATAAAACTAATTTTAATACTTTTTGTTATGAATAATTATTTTCCTATATTAATACACTTTCAAGACTTTAGGTTTTATGCCCCACATTAATTGAGAAACTACACATAATATTTTTTTTTTTTTATTTAAAATGTTTTGTCATAGTGTACCAACTACGTTAGGTTAACTGAAAGAAAAGAAGCAATGTAAGTTAAAAATTATTCTTTTTTGAATTCAAACAAAATATTGTTGTTAATACCCATATTATTTTAATATATAATAATAATACTCAAATAACAATAATAATTATTATTATTATTATTTATTATTATCATCAATTCAAATAAAGCATAATAAATAAAAAAATACATTATGTAAATATTACTCCTTAAAGAAGTATTATTTGTTTTATCTTATAACAACAATTGGAACTGCAAAATAATGATTATTTCTAACAGGTCTTCCTGAACACTCCCCCTTCTAAAAAACCCACTTGTTGGACAAAACAGATAGTTCCGACCCCAAAACCAAACAACCATTGGTTGAGTCAGTGTTGGAACATTGGACACTGGTCATCTTTACAACTTTTTAAAGGGACATCAACACACAAATGCCCTACTTTTTAGTCATCTCTGCATAATAAACTGGAACGTGGGTGAAAAGTATTTAAAACATCAGCAAAATTTCCTACACAATGGAAACTCATTTGCAATGATAGGCAAGTTTTTCATGTTTTGAAACTAAGTTGTAAAAAAGGTTGTAAAGGTGAATGAGTGGACTGACGCCAATTTGTGGGAATTACATTGGTCAGGTCACAAGCTTGCTGACATATTTGCGCTGCACGTCATTTTGGCTCTGATGATCCACACTGGGACAAATGAGCGCTTGGCACAGGAGAGAGGTCACATACTCATATCCTAGGTCAGGTGAACGGGTATGGGTGAAGGAGAGGAGCAGCAGAGCGTGTTTGCCCTCCTTGTTGTGGCACAACACGACAAACCAGGGGAAGTGGTTTTTTTGCGGAGCTTTAAACAATATCCTGGACTACAAAACACATCCCATATATACCAATAATGGATTCATACGTGTCATATTCGATTGTAAACACCAGTGTATCGACTGGATCATCCGCTAGTTAGTTAGATGAGGTTATACACATGCCGTCATTTAAATCCCATTTTTCCACATACGTGAACCCCTCACCCAGCTTCAGCTAAAGATGGACATAAATGCTGCTTTTAGTGTACTACAGTGCAGAGTTTGATGAGTTGAGAGGGATTTCATACCGGATGTATACCTATTAGGGCTTATGCCTTTTAGGTCATTGGATTGAGAAAACCTGATGTATACCTGACATCCACAAACCCCGATGCAGGAAAAGAGATCACAATCCCTCCGCGGAAAGCGACCCTGGAATATTATATGGCTACTATATATCATTTTAATATACTTAGTGTATGCAGATTACCGTTATCGCGTATCTGCCGGTATTATATATGATATATAGTTATTATATATACTCTATTTTAGTTTGTTTTTTTCGTGTCAGGCAAAGCACATAGGGGTGTTACACAATATATTTTTTGTATTTATATGTCACTTGGCTCCGTTGACTATCTCACTGATGTGTTGAAAAATTAACGTCATGCTTAATTATTGCTGCTCAGCAATTCCACTGTTTAAAACAGTAATATATATACCATATACATATATATATATACATATATCTAATATAGCACTAATCTCCGATTTATACATAATATTACCACACACACACACAGCCACCCCCACGGATGACGATTCTGTGGTGTATTGTTTTTGGTCTTTCGCGACTGTATGTGTGTATCTTTTTGCCTACATCAGCTCGGGGGACCCTATATTTGCAGTAGAGTATTGAACTAGATATTTGCACCTGTATATTGGCTAGTCTTCATCTGTATAAATATTGACGGGTTTTTCCCCCCCCCCCCCCCCTATCTACGCATCTATACCACCACGGATATTTGTACTCTAGTCTATTAGATATACTATCTATACTATTATATACTAAGCTAAACAGCTGTACAAAAACAGGGTAATTTCCAGATGCAACTTGTTTATTGTGAGATTGCACCACCTAGTGCTGCCAAAGTTAGTGTTAAACGACATATCACAAGCAATATTTTTTTAAACTAAAAGATAAACCCCATACCAACGGCGTATAAAACACACAACAATGGACCTTTAACGTAAATATCTTTAGAAAAAACAACAACGAACAAAACTGACACTTGCAAGCAAGCACACCACACACACCACACACACCACACCACCCACACCACAAACGCACACACACACACACCACAAAAAGCGTAAAGCGCAAAACCTACAATAATCAAATCACTTGAAGGTGTGCACTTCCTGCCACTCCATAATAAACATACGTGAATCTTCACCATCAAGACCCCATGTACTGCATGCTCCCAAACAGTGTGCAGCTTTCTTCCCCTCCTAACTACAAACATATCTCTGATTAAATAGGCACATTTTCCCGCTAACATTATTACAATGACCCAATACCATGAGGTAAGCATATTATCGGTCACAGTACATCACTCACAGAAACAACAGAAGTAACCACATCTTCCTAAACTAGAAAATACAAAGACAAGAGAAATACCCCCATATATCCCAACCACAAATAACCACAGAAAACAAAAACACTCTTCATACACACCAGCAGCATAAAATCATACTTGGTACAGATCTTGAACATTGCCCTCTCGGGATCGATCGTGCACTTGTGCTCTCATGTCGTCAGCTCCCAGACACCCACATTTAGAAAATGGAATGAGTGGAAGGAGTTCCAACTAAACCGCGAGTCCGGGGAGCACTCTCTGGCACAAAATAGGGCTGGAACATGCGTAAGAATGGACTCAGCATCGTCACGATAACTACCTTTCAAAAATTAACTTACACAATAAAAGTCCACTTTAAACTACACACGCATTGCCTTTGTTGTTATTTGCCTACAATGGAGTAGTCACTGAAATTAAAGCCACCACTTACATCCGCTGACCCCACTGTAATGATGTTTTATAATGTTCCATAGTCTTTGGAGGCTTAATTCATACAGATTTCGACATTTCATACTACAGCATACTTTAACTGATTACATCTGTACGGCCCACACACACAAACATAGCCGGACATATTTAAACTGGCGGTTCGTGAGGACCCATCCCATCCAATCCCGACCGTATCAGACACATACACACACCCCACGGATACATAACAAACACACACAAACCACACAAACACCACACACCACAACACACACACAGCCACACCACACGAGCGCCAATCCACAACAACATGCACACACCTACTGCCCGTGACTCAACGATATTATACTCATATATTGCAGCAATATCACATCTTGTAGCTGGCCCGGCGTCCGATATGGACCTGTATAATCCAGGCCCATGTGGATAACTGTGTCGTACTATCCTTTTCCCATCTGTTAAGGGTGATTCAGTCTAGCTAGTTTGATCAGTGCTATGTGACGCATGTTGTTCGGGATTGCATCTTACATAAAGGGGTGGTGTGCTGGTGTTGAGTTGAGATCTGACAATATTGATTGAAACGACTGGTAAATAAAAATAAAAAATACGGATTTTATGAGCAAGTCCTGTTTCAGTCTCGTCAGGTAGAAAAGTTCTTCCTTGGGACTCATCATCATTAAACAGTATCTTGTTTGAACATGCTAATGTATCATTGTAAACTAAAACATGCCCGCATCTCGTAGACACACACGGTTTCCCAATTCTCAAACTATTATTAAGTGTAAAGTCTTATTTATATGAAATATTAGTTATTCATATAATAAGATTTTAATAACACGGACAAGCAGCCATCATAAAAAGCTGCTAGGCAATTCAGTCAAAAGTACCCAAAGGCAGCGCTCTGATATACAGAATTAAATTGACCTAAACATAACCCGATAAGATTTTGCCCCAGCCAAAATTATTGTCTCTGGAATTCAAATAAATTGATTCATGAGACCAAAGGAACGGAACAATGCATGTTGAGCTGGAGATTTACCAAAACCAAATTATTCTCTTGTTTAAACCTTACTATAGGAGACATCGATCAAGCGGCAAATTCCACGAAGATCGTGGCGAGGTGATGAGGCTGCACTCGGCAGGTTATGAGCGCTGACCCGCCTGGAGCTCACATATCATGAATGAAACTCTGAAGCAAATTTTCAAATAGACGTGATTAACCAACACCCGCATATATGAAGATTGAATTAAAACAAGTATTATTCTCGCCACAAAAATAAAAAAAAAAAAAACACCTATCACTCTTATCAGTACCGCAAACGCATTGATACAAACAGTAAAACAGCTGATTGAATTCTGCCAAACTCAAATACAACACCCTTAACAAATACTGCAAGCAGAGTGATACAAATGATGAATTGGTTGAAGTTCCGATATCAGAA